>NC_060198.1:41280830-41365830 GCF_021184085.1 Oncorhynchus gorbuscha | reverse complement strand
ACAAACCAACAAGGGGAGTTAATACAACTACATCAAATGACCAAACTGAGTGTGTAAACCAAAATGGAGCACGGACTACCTTTAAAAACATATCTTCTGTTTTTTGTGTGAAGATTTGTCACTCTTTTTCTGGTTTTTGAACTAAATTAGCACTAGCTAGCAACAGCAGCAGACAAACACATCGGGTGGCTATGGCAACGGGACAGCGGAACAGAGCAGCAGCAGCAGAGCCCACAGGCATCATGTCCCTACTCCTCCGCGCTGAGTCCATTCTCTACCCTCCAGAGGACAAGAATGACACAACAAGGAAAGCTTTAAAACCCTTTTCCACAGACCTCTACAAAAACGGTGATGTGAGTAATCTCATCTTCCTCACTGACCAGCCAAATGCATGGCGCTCAGCAGTCTGCTCTCACTGCCCATCCATAAAGAAAGAGGGAATCTGTAGTTGGTGGGAGCTGGAAATCAAAGACACATGACCCTGACAGCACCATGATAATAATCAACCTGTACAAGACTAGGACTGTCATGGTGCAAGGTAACATTAGGCTGTTTGAAACAGACTTTCAGACCATTAAGGAGAGAGCAGAGAGAGAGGACACCACCAATGACATGCCTTCCCACAAGACAAACTCCACCAGCACCACCCTCACCCTTACTATCCCCACCCAAAAAGGCACATCCAGCACCTCTCTTCCCACCATAGTGGAGGACACGCCCCAGGAGGAGAGCGACCCAGGAGCAGAGCAGGCTCAGGCCCTCCTCACCACCATGGCTGCCATGAGGGAGGAGTTCACCAAACTGGAGGGGGAGGTGGTCCTGCTCAGGGAGCGTGAGCAAACAGCAACCAGACAACCACACCTTAGAGGAGCTCCTAACCAAGGTGTGGACAGAGCAGGACAGCAGACTTGCAACACAGCTGAAAGAGGTTCAGCAAGAGAGAGACGGACTCAAGAGAGAGCTGGCTGATCTAACAAAGGAGGTGAGAGAGCTCCAAAAAGACAGTCAGAACAGTAATAACGATCTGACCACACTAAGAGAGGAGCTGCAGGAGAGGAAGAGAACAGAGGACAGGCTGCAGTAGCAGCTAGATCACCACTCTATGACCTGCCCTCACACAGCAGTGGAGCCCAGCTCAACCAGCCAGGCTTCCCAGCCCTGCCTGCTGCACCCTCCTCCCCAATCCACAGAACAGCCTCCCACTGACAGCGGCACCGGCACAGACCAACCACACCCCAGCTTCAACACCCCCCCTGCTATGAAGCTGCTTGATAAGGCCCATCTCGGGTCGCCAAGCCACATAATCATACACACCAGAAGCAACGACCTGCGTTCTCAGCAAGGGAGGGTGGCGACTTCCCTATGGGGAGTGATTGAGAAGGCCTCCGCAATCTTCCCCAACTCAAGAATCGTGGTGTCAACCCTTCTACAGAGGAAGGACTTCCACCTTGCCATAATCCAAAGAATAAACGCCAGCCTCTCCCCGGGACTATGCTGCGACCCAATGTACACCTGGCCCACCATCCCACCTCAATCTGGACTGTCTCTATGACCATGTTCACCTGAACAGGGAGACAGTCCCCAACCTTGCCAAGACTCTCAAGGACGCCACTTTAAACCGCAGCCGACCTCTCCACCCAGGAACAGTGGAGCAATCTCCACCCTGCCGAGTTCACCGAGACAACATCCCGGACCAGCACCCTGGACCCCCCAGCCACGACCATGGCACCACCAACCTCAATGCCCACCACAGCTAGCGCACCACAGACCACCCCAACCCAGCTTCAGAGCCACCCAGACAAGGCTTCCCACCCTCCTGCCCCTCACCGCAGACCCACATTTGGAGGAGCCACAGCCCAGCAGGCAGAGCTACGCACCGGTTGTGAGAGGAGCAACTGGCCCAGCCCCCACCAACGAAATTAGTGACATTAAAAATGTCTTAGGGCTGCAATCCCGTTAACGGGATCGATATGACAACAGCCAGTGAAAGTTACAATTCCTCAAACATACATGTACTTTATACCATTTTAAAGGAAATCTTGTTGTTCATCCCACCACAGTGTCTGATTTCAAATAGACTTTACAGCGAAAGCACCACAAACGATTATGTTAGGTGACCACCAACTCACAGAAAAAAGCTATTTTTCCAGCCAAGAGAGGAGTCACAAAAAGCACAAATAGAGATAAAATGAATCACTAACCTTTGATGATCTTCATCAGATGACACTCATAGGACTTCATGTTACACAATACATGTATGTTTTGTTCGATAAAGTGCATATTTATATAAAACAATCTCAGTATACATTGGCGCGTTACGTTCACCAGTTCCAAAAACATCCGGTGATATTGTAGAGAGCCACATCATTTTACAGAAATGCTCATTATAAATGTTGATGAAAATACAATTCTTAGACATGGAAATATAGATATATCTCTCCTTAATGCAACCGCTGTGTCAGATTTTAAGAAAACTTTAGGGAAAAAGCAAACCATGCAATAATCTGAGAAGGTTCTGAGAAAGAAAAGGAAATGATCCACCATGTCAACAGATATCACAAATCACATTGTAAATATTCCCTTACCTTTGATGATCTTCATCAGAATGCACTCCCAGGAATCTCAGTACCACAATAAATGTTTGATATGTTCGATAATGTCCATTATTTATGTCCAAGTAGCTACTTTTGTTAGCGTTTAGTACACAAATCCAAACGCCGTGCAGGTCCGGCCGAACGACGAACGAAAACTTCAAAAAGTTATATTACAGGTCGAAGAAACTTGTCAAACTAAGCATAGAATCAATCTTTAGGATGTTGTTATCATAAAAGTTCAATAACGTTCCAACCGGAGAATTCCTTTGTCTGTAGAGATGCAATGGAACGCAGGTCGCTATCATTTGAAAGGCGCTTGACCAGGACCTGGCTCTCTGCCAGACCACTGACTCAAAGAGCTCCCATCCGGCTCCACAACACAGTAGAATTCAAGGTTCTAAAGACGGTTTACATCTAGTGGAAGCCCTAGGAAGTGCAACTTTATCCATATCCCACTGTGTATTCAATAGGGGTTGGGTTGTAAATCGACCAACCTCAGATTTCCCACTTCCTGTTTGGATTTCTTCTCAGGTTTTTGCCTGCCATATGAATACTCACAGGACTAAATATCAGCAACACAAGTAGCTTTCACATGGCTGTGAATTAGCTGAGAGACAAAGCAAGAAGAGCATTCTATGCCATTAAAAGGAACATTAAAATCGAAATTCCAATTAGAATCTGGCTCAAAATTTTCCAATCGGTTATAGAACCAATTGCACTATATGGCAGTGAAGAATGGGGTCCACTCTCTAATAATGAATTCACCAAATGGGACAAACATCCAATTGAAATACTACATGCAGAGTTTTGCAAGACTGTATTGCAAGTGCAAATATAAACTCCAAATAATGCATGTAGAGCAGAATTGGGCCAATACCCCCTCCTCATTCGAATAGAAAAAAGAGCCATCAAATTTCACAACCATCTAAAAACAAGCGACACCAAAACATTCCATCACACAGCTCTACAATGTCAAGAGATGAAACCAGAGAAGAGTCCACTCAGCCAGCTGGTTCTGAGGCTCAGTTCACCAACCCAAACCAACCCTATAGAGCCTCAGGAGAGCACTCAGAAAATCTGCCCCAACCAAATTATCACAAAAAAAACAACAACAAAAAAAATATATATATATATATATATATATATATATATATATATATATATATATATATATATATATATATATATATATATATATATCTCACCTATTGAAAGACACCACAACAAAATATAAGTAAACTTCAATGCTATTTGGCTCTAAACAGACAGTACATGGTGGCAGACTATCTGACCACTGTGACTGATAGAAAACTGAGGAAAACACTGACTAGGTACAGACTCAGTGAGCACAGTCTGGCTACAGAGGCCGGTCGTCACAGACAAACCTGGCTGCCCAGAGAGGACAGGCTGTGCTCACTCTGCTCCAGGGGAGAGGTAGAGACAGAGCTGCATTTCCTATTACACTGTGACAAATACTTAGACCTAAGAGAATATTTATTTCCCAAAATTATCATTCAAAACAAAGAAAAAATGAAGAATGAAGAATCAAATATTTATTGGGTGAAATGCCAAAATGTGCAGTTTTGGCAGCCAAATATGTGTCCTCCTGCAACAACCTGAGGGACAGCCAGTGAAAAGTGCAATGTAATGTCGATAATATTTCCATCTTGTTTTATTTCATCTTTCATACCATGTCATGTGTCTTCAGTCATGTTGACACTGGTCTACTACCATTGCTTTAACCTCTTGAACCTCTGGGGGCAGTATTTCATTTTTGGATGAAAAACGTTCCCGTTTTAAACAAGATATTTTGTCACGAAAAGATGCTCGACTGCATATAATTGACAGCTTTGGAAAGAAAACACTCTGACGTTTCCAAAACTGCAAATATATTGTCTGTGAGTGCCACAGAACTAATGCTACAGGCGAAACCAAGATGAAATTTCATGCAGGACGTGAGCCAGATTTTTGAGGCGCTGTGTTCCAATGTCTCCTTATATGGCTGTGAATGCGCAAGGACAGAGCCTACACTTTCTGTAATTTCCCCAAGGTGTTTGCAGCATTGTGACGTATTGTGATGTATTTGTAGACATATCATTGGAAAATTGACCATAAGAGACTACATTTACCAGGTGTCCGCTCTGTGTCCTCCGCCGAAACTATTGCGTAATCTCCAGGTGCGTGCATGTTTCCATTTTGAACAGAGGAGAAACCAAACTGCCACGAGTGACTTATCATCGAATAGATATGTGAAAAACACCTTGAGGATTGATTCTAAACAACGTTTGCCATGTTTCTGTCGATATTATGGAGTTAATTTGGAAAAAAGTTTGCGTTTTAATGACTGAATTTTCGGGGGGTTTTCTCAGCCAATCGTGATGAACAAAATGGAGCGATTTCTCCTACACAAATAATATTTTTGGAAAAAGGAAAAAAAATTGCTATCTAACTGAGAGTCTCCTCATTGAAAACATCCGAAGTTCTTCAAAGGTAAATTATTTTATTTGAATGATTTTCTTGTTTTTGTGAAAATGTTGCCTGCTTAATGCTAGGCTTAATGCTATGCTAGCTATCAATACTCTTACACAAATGCTTGTGTAGCTATGGTTGAAAAGCATTTTTTGAAAATCTGAGATGACAGTGTTGTTAACAAAAGGCTAAACTTGTGAGCCAATATATTTGAATATATATGAATAGTTAACGTTGCATTATGGTAATGAGCTTGAGGCTATAATTACGCTCCCGGATACGGGATTGCTCGTCGCAACAGGTTAATGTATTGTTGCTCTGATTAATATTGTTGTTGTAGTTGTTGTTAATGGTACTCTCATGTCCACTACTACTATTATTATTGCTGTTGGTCCCACCATTTATTTATATATAAATACAAATATTTTTATTTTATTTTTTATATATGTATACTTTGACAATGTAAGTAATAATGAACTTGCCATCAGACCCACTCCAATTTGCTTACCCGCCCAAATAGGTCCACAGACGATGCAATCTCAACCACACTGCACACTGCCCTAACCCATCTGGACAAGAGGAATACCTATGTGAGAATGCTGTTCATCGACTACAGCTCAGCATTTAACACCATTGTACCCTCCAAACTCGTCATCAAGCTCGAGACCCTGGGTCTCGACCCCGCCCTGTGCAGCTGGGTACTGGACTTCCTGATTGGCCGCCCCCAGGTGGTGAGGGTAGGTAACAACATCTCCACCCCGCTGATCCTCAACACTGGGGCCCCACAAGGGTGCGTTCTGAGCCCTCTCTTGTACTCCCTGTTCACCCACGACTGCGTGGCCACGCACGCCTCCAACTCAATCATCAAGTTTGCGGACGACACAACAGTGGTAGGCTTGATTACCAACAACAACGAGACGGCCTGCAGGGAGGAGGTGAGGGCCCTCGGAGTGTGGTGTCAGGAAAATAACCTCACACTCAACGTCAACAAAACTAAGGAGATGATTGTGGACTTCAGGAAACAGCAGAGGGTACACCCCCCTATCCACATCGATGGAACAGTAGTGGAGAGGGTAGTAAGTTTTAAGTTCCTCGGCATACATCACAGACAAACTGAATTGGTCCACCCACACAGACAGCATCGTGAAGAAGGCGCAGCAGCGCCTCTTCAACCTCAGGAGGCTGAAGAAATTTGGCTTGTCACCAAAAGCACTCACAAACTTCTACAGATGCACAATCGAGAGCATCCTGGCGGGCTGTATCACCGCCTGGTACGGCAACTGCTCCGCCCTCAACCGTAAGGCTCTCCAGAGGGTAGTGAGGTCTGCACAACGCATCACTGGGGGCAAACTACCTGCCCTCCAGGACACCTACACCACCCGATGTCACAGGAAGGCCATAAAGATCATCAAGGACAACAACCACCCGAGCCACTGCCTGTTCACCCCGCTATCATCCAGAAGGCGAGGTCAGTACAGGTGCATCAAAGTTGGGACCGAGAGACTAAAAAACAGCTTCTATCTCAAGGCCATCAGACTGTTAAATAGCCACCACTAACATTGAGTGGCTGCTGCCAACACACTGACTCAACTCCAGCCACTTTAATAATGGGAATTGATGGGAATTGATGTAAAATATATCACTAGCCACTTTAAACAATGCTACTTAATATAATGTTTACATACCCTACATTATTTATCTCATATGTATACGTATATACTGTACTCTATATCATCTACTGCATCTTTATGTAATACATGTATCACTAGCCACTTTAAACTATACAACGTTGTTTACATACTCATCTCATATGTATATACTGCACTCGATACCATCTACTGTATCTTGCCTATGCCGCTCTGTGCCATCACTCATTCATATATCTTTATGTACATATTCTTTATCCCTTTACACTTGTGTGTATAAGGTAGTAGTTTTAGAATTGTTAGTTAGATTACTTGTTGGTTATTACTGCATTGTCGGAACTAGAAGCACAAGCATTTCGCTACACTCGCATTAACATCTGCTAACCATGTGTATGTGACAAATAACATTTGATTTGATTTGATGTCAATAAAGAGAGATGGATGGATGGATGGATGGAAAGGTATGTCAGTCATGTTGTTACTATGACAATGTTCAATTATTGTACCAACCCAAGTGATATTGTCAAAATGAGTTGATACATACCACACATGTCATTAGGACTTCGGACTTTGATTCAGCTGTTAAGAAAACACATATAGTGTAATAAACACACGACCTGTTGTTCCCTCTCAGTAGAATTCTATGTATCAGCAAGAAAATACATGTGTTAAGATTACATAAAACATCATCTGGGACATCAAAGCAGGCACCAACAATAATGATGCTGTCTACAACCCAGACAAGAGGCTCGACACACACACACACACACACACACACACACACACACACACACACACACACACACACACACACACACACACACACACACACACACACACACACACACACACACACACACACACACACACACACACACACACACACACACACACAACCAACAACATAACACTCACATACTTCATGTTAATGAGGCTTGAAGTTTCCAGTGTTTTCTCTTTGGTGCTAACCTTTGGTGCTAACGTAGCTTCTCACATAAGCTCCTGCTCTGCATTCCTCTACACTGGACCCCATACTGGGCAATAAACCCACAGGTGAGGGATGGCACACACACATGTACACACACACACACGTACACACACACACACACACACACACACGTACACACACACACGTACACACACACACGTACACACACACACACACACGTACACACACACACGTACACACAAAGGTCACACTCCGGCAGCACCACACACTGGGAGGCAGTGGAGCAAGACCATTACCTCCTTACCAAGCCCTATGAAAGCAGCTCGGTGCCCTGAAACCAACAACACACCATCCCTCAACTGGACTACATGGCAGTCAATCAAGCGGCCATCAACTTAAACCACGTTCATTGAGCAGATCAGCAGTGGACCCTTGTATGTGTCCAGTCTTCTCTGTTCCCCTTCACCAACCACAGTAGAAATGCCTTGGATGCTGGATGTTGGTGTGTTGCATGTCATTATATAGTCAGACAGCCCCTCATATATATATAGTTAGGCAGACCATCACACAGTGTGTGCTTCATGCATGTTGTGTGTACAGTAGTACACCCCAGACAGGTCCTGCTAATCAACCACAAGCTTGGCCAAATGACCAAAGCACCCAACTAGACCACCAATACAGTACAAACCAGGCCATGTGTACTGTAGTGTAGTGAGCTGAAGTCAAGTCAAGTGTATCCATGCTCTGTGGTTTGGCATTCCTGTGTGCCAGCTTCCACAGCAGCAGCAATGAGGGTTGTGGGAGATCAATTAAACCGGGTGTGACAACTGTTTACATACCCGCCCACACAACCACCCTCCACCTTCCTGTATGATCCACACATATTCAGGCTGGAGGATTGGCTCTTGTGACAGTCCACAGATGTAGATGGAAAAGGGCTTTGTACATATGCCCCGTGTAGGATGCATATGGTATGGTGTACGTAACGTATGGCTAAAGTCTACAGTGCATAGCTGCCATATCTTAATGGTCAGCAGGCTATATCTTGGCTATATGTTTGAAGTGATGGAGCCCCATTCCCTCTCGGTTAATGTCGCAGAACTACAGTGTATTTCCTTTGTTAAACTCGTTTACTTGATTGGAGGGATTACTTCTCGGCGGCCGCTCACAATACATTACATAGTCCTCTATGCATAATTAATGAGGCAATTGGTACCAAGTATCAATTATGAGGACGAAACAGAACAGCAGTGTCCAATTGAAGATCACAACCATCTGCTCCAATGTTAGGATCACTGACCACTCTTCACGCTGCTCTTCTCTGCTGCCTATGAACAGAGAGAGAGAGGGGGATAGAGGCAGCAGAGGGAAAGAGAGATTGAGTGTGAGAGAGAGAAAGAAAGAGAGCAAGCAAGAGAGAGAAAGACAGGAGAGAGAGAGAGAGGGGGAAGAGAGAGAGAGGGAGGAGAGAGATAGGAGAGAGAGACAGGAGAGAGAGAGAGGGGGAGGAGAAGAGAGAGAGAGGGAGGAGAGAGAGACATGAGAGAGAGAGGGAGAAGAGAAAGAGGGGCGAGGAAAAGAGAGAGAGAGACAGGAGAGAGAGACAGGAGAGAGAGAGAGGGGGAGGAGAAGAGAGAGAGAGGGAAGAGAGAGAGACAGGAGAGAGAGAGGGAGAAGAGAGAGAGAGAGAGGGAGGAGAAAAGGGCATAAATAAAACTAAAGCAGGCCCCAATCCAGACCCAGACCAGCTGTGTCTTTGTCATCTGAGTACCATGAGCAGGATGTTTATAAATGTCAGAGATAGAGAGAACGAAGAAAGAGAGGAGAGGAGGAGAAGGGAGAGAGAGGGGATCTAAAGAGAGGAGCAGGGAGAAAAAAAGAGAGAAACCTGGAAAAAAAGGAGAGATTCAAATAACGAGATGGAGGAAAGGATGAAGACAGTGACATACAGCAACAGAGACGGAAACACAGGGATGTGGAGATCATGGCATTTCACTACGACAAAATAAGAAGGGGGGAGAGAGAGATACAAGTATAGACTGTTGGGATAGATTCGTCTGTATTCAGGGAGGGCTGTTGGAATATGTTTGGCAGTAAACCACATCCTGTGAGCAAGAGTTAAAGCAGAGTGAAGGAAGGAGGGGGAGGAGGGAGATCGCAGAGTAAATGAGATACATATTCTAATCATTTCAGTGTACACATGGGAGAAAAGTTAGGTTTACCACAGACTGAAACACAGTTCCTTCACTATTACACTAGTCCAAAAGACTGACAGACTCAGTAGAAGTGTCATAATCATCACAGTCAGACAAGTGTGATCGTCCTCACAGTCAGACACCATAACACACCATGCATATAGCAACAATCCTGACAGTTATTCCAGCTCTTTTTCTGGCCCTGTCAATAAACCAACCCAGCCATAACAGTGTTAACCTTATTTCCAACTGACCACAGACCAGTACTTTAACAAGCTCAACCCTGAGATGAGGTTCAAAGACAGGAACTCTTAGAATAGCTTAACAGCAGGTGTGAAGTTATAACATTGTCTAATATAGGTTTATAACATGAGGGATTACCAGGAAGGAAAAATACACAGATGTACCTTTTCAGAAAGTAGAATATATACAAATGGAGCTGCCAGCTTGTATGCCATTTGATCTGCTGGGTCTTGGAGCGCGTTCACAACTATCCTTAAATAGAAACAGGCGATCATAACACAAGCTGTGTGTTTTTCCTAAACAATGGGATGACATGCAACTAATCCAATGTCTTTTTCCACTAAGGAGAAGTTTTTCTGATCGAGTGTTGACATCTGGAATTTGCCACATTATTGCTACATTTGCATTTGTGTGTGTCTGCATCCATGAGATACCGGAGGGGGGAAGGAAGAAAAGGAAGACAAGAGAGAGAGAGAGAGAGAGAGAGAGAGAGAGAGAGAGAGAGAGAGAGAGAGAGAGAGAGGTGTGTGTGTGTGTGTGTGTGTGTGTGTGTGTGTGTGTGTGTGTGTGTGTGTGTGTGTGTGTGTGTGTGTGTGTGTGTGTGTGTGTGTGTGTGTGTGTGTGTGTGTGTGTGTGTGTGTGTGTGTGTGTGTGTGTGTGTGTGTGTGTGTGTGTGTGTGTGTGTGTGTGTCTGATCGTCATTCACTCATATTGCTCTCTTTTCTAGCAGAGCCTCCTCTGCCTTTAAAAACACATTAATAAAAATAATTCCCCCTCATTCTGACAGCTGCCTGGAAGGCATTACAGGAGGCAGGAGGAGACACATCCCAGACTATCACCAGAGCAAGATTAGAGCATTAACCAGACAAATTAGCCTCTGTGCTTCACTATGGCAACATTAACTCTCTCCCCTCTGTAAACACCGAGTCCTCATGTTCTTAATCTTTCTCCTCGCCCACCTTTCAGGCCACCCGGTTCCCTTATGCCCAGATCAATCTCTCTCTCTCTCTCTCTCTCTCTCTCTCTCTCTCTCTCTCTCTCTCTCTCTCTCTCTCTCTCTCTCTCTCTCTCTCTCTCTCTCTCTCTTTCTTCTCTCTCTCTCTCTCTCTCTCTCTCTCTCTGTCTCTGTCTTTCTCTCTCTCTTTTTCTCTCTCTTTCATTCTGTCAGCTACATGGCCAGTGATTAGGCTAACATGGTCCAGTCAAGTCCATTTGAAGTGATGGAAAAACAAACAGGTTTCAAAATGGCCCACATTGCATGGGGGTGTGAAAATAAACGGCTGGAGGAGACATTACTTGCCGTGTCAGAACACTGATTCGATTAGTTTGCTTGCTGTTCTGACAGACTTTCAGGCTTCGTCACGAAACTCTCAACACTCACAGCCATTCCTCATTCTAGGTTTAAACATGAAATAATGAAAGTCTTGTGAGTAATACCAGTTCACATTACACCTTGCCTGTGGATATCAAAGAGCAGGACTAATGTACAGTACTACAGCACCGCAACGGAAAGAACCGCTGGCGCCAGAGGAACAGGAGCTTTCTCTCTTCCCAGGTAGAGACGGGATCAGGCTGCGTGGTACTGCATTACAAAGCAGAGCACCACCACTATCCATCATTGGACAGGACAGAGGCTGGTGGAGCAGAGGCTCTAGCCCTCCCTGGCCCTCCATGACCACAGGTCCAGGGGTGAGTTCAAAGACCAGGTGGAGAGACTCCGACTCCCTCCTCTCCCTCTCTGAGGGAATATTTAAAACAGTGATGAATCTGCTCAACTATAACAGGGTAAAACAAAAGGAGCTGCTCGCTCCACTCTGGAAATAAACCTCCATCACCCTCATGTTCTCTCACCTACTCAGTCAGTCACTCAGCTCATCAGTCAGTGGCTGCCTGGCCAACTAGCTGACTGGGTTAATGGTGTCACCAGCTCCTCTGGTTGGTTATTGTAAGCAGTGGCAGCGTGAGTCTGACCTGTCAGTCAGTGTGGGCCTCAGAGCCAGAGTTCCTTCATACCCCTAGGCTGTCACCCCATAAGAGATGAGACCAAATGGGTGAGTCTGGGTGCGGGGGGGTCACAGAGTGGGTGTGAGGGAGTCATCTCTGGAGGGGTGTTGACAGAAGGCTGGTGTAATCAGGGACATCTGATCCATATACAATCAGAGCTGAATGATCACTTGGGCTGAGGTCTGAACTAAGGCCCTTTGACCTTCTAATGCCTCAACTACACTCTTCAACAGTTTCTATACCTCACTCTTTGTGTCGATGTGCAGGGTTGGGTAGATTATTTTCTCAATGTAATCCGTTGCAGTTACTAGTTACCTGTACAAAATTGTAATCTGTAAAGTAATTTTTGGATTACCCAAACTCAGTAACGTAATCTGATTACTTTCTGTTATTTGTACTGGTCTGTGTTCACTAGGAAATAAGGTTAACACTGTTATGGCTGGGCTGGTTTACTTTCCCCTTAAGAGGCATTAGAAGAAGACAAAAAGGATCCATAAAACATTTTTGGTGTGTTATTATAGTAGTCTCTGATTTGTGGTTAGACTCACTCAGATGGAACAAACTTTTCTTCCTCCTCGCAAACATCCTTTCTGATTTTAAAAGTAATCTAGTTTTCAAAAGTATATGTAATCTGATTACAATATTTTTGCTGGTAACGTAGCTGATTACATGGACAACCCTGCCTATGTGACACATGAAGTGGGACATTTACCTCCCTTTCTACCCACACAAATGTAGGCCTCCTGATTTTTGGTACAAACATTGCTTGCTAAATTAACTATGCTATCGCTAGTCAAATTAAACATTGTGCTTTATATATATTGTGAACAGAAAACGGTAGCATTTGGTTACCATTATTCACAAAATGTTCAGTATTGTTGTTTGTTATCACTAGCCTGTACTAGGTCCAGGCTTTCTAGATGAACGCGAGCTGATCTCGTTCCCAGCATTACACCACGATAGCTTCGCCCTCATGTGGATGCTACAGTAGCAAGCATACTAGGTAGTGCTAGGTATCAACAGCCAATCCAGTAGGGTCTGGAAGCTGTAGTGAGCTTCGATTGGTCAATAGCACCACAATGTCGCAGATTGTTTGCATAATATTCAGCTTTCCCAACTTTGGTCACGCTTTCGCCCATGCTCGCAACGCCCAACAATTGCCCTGCCACTTTGCTTCCCTCCCTTGCAAAAGAACGGTTTCCGATGTTAAATTCTTGTTAATCTAACTGCACTGTCCAATTTACAGTAGCTATTACAGTGAAATAATACAATGCTATTGTTTGAGGAGAGTGCACAGTTTTGAACTTAAATAGTTATTAATAAACCAATTAGGCACATTTGGGCAGTCTTGATACAAACTTTTTAACAGAAATACAATGGTTCATTGCATCAGTCTAAAACATTGCACATACACTGCTGCCATCTAGTGGCCAAAATCGAAATTGCGCCCTGACTGGAATAATACATTATGACCTTTCTATTGTATTTCAAAGATGATGGTACAAAAAGACACACAAAAAAATCATGTTTCTTTCTTTGTATTATCTTTTACCAGATCTAATGTGTTATATTCTCCTACATTAATTTAACATTTCCACAAACTTCAAAGCGTTCCCTTCAAATGGTATCAAGAATATGCATATCCTTGCTTCAGGTCCTGAGCTACAGGCAGTTAGATTTGGGTATGTCATTTTAGGCTAAAATTGAGGCGGATCCTTAAGAGGTTCACAGTTCTTAGAAACTTAATGTTTATGAAAAGTATGCCTTTTTTCATGAAGGAGTTAGCTATTGACCATTGTAATGTTAAGTGACCAAAAGTATTGCCGTTAAAGTGTATTATCACTGTTCATAAAAAAATGTAGTCTACCCGTTTGAAGGTGAATGGTGTCATGTTTTGTCTTATATTGTCTTGTCATTTTGCTTTTCCTTCTGTTCGTTTTCCCCCTGCTGGTCTTTTTAGGTTCGTTCCCTTTTTCTCTCTCTCCTCTCTCTCTCTCTCTCTCTATCGTTCCGTTCCTGCTCCCAGCTGTTCCTATTCCCCTAATCAATCATTTAGTCTTCCACACCTGTTCCCTATCTTTTCCCCTGATTAGAGTCCCTATTTCTCCCCTTGTTTTCCGCTTCTGTCCTGTCGGATCCTTGTATATTGTTCACCGTGCTGTGTCTTTGTATCGCCCTGTCGTGTCGTGTTTCCCTCAGATGCTGCGTGGTGAGCAGGTGTCTGAGTCTGCTAGGGTCAAGTGCCTTCCCGAGGCAACCTACAGTTTATGATCGAGTCTCCAGTCTGTTCTCGTCATTACGAGTGGAATTGTTTTTTATGCTTTATTTACCGCTCCGATTTGTCTAGGAGTATTGCATATTTCCTTTACTGGATTAAAGACTCTGTTTTCGCCAAGTCGCTTTTGGGTCCTCATTCACCTGCATAACAGAAGGATCCGACCAAAGAATGGACCCAGCGACTACAGACGCCGTAACACTGCCGTCGAGATCCAGGGAGCCATGCTCGGCAGACACGAGCAGGAATTGTCTGCTGCTCGTCATGCCGTGGAGAACCTGGCCGCTCAGGTTTCCGACCTCTCTGGACAGTTCCAGAGTCTTCGTCTCGTGCCACCTGTTACTTCCTGGTCTGCCGAGCCTCCGGAACCTAGGGTTAATAACCCACCTTGTTACTCCGGGCAGCCCACGGAGTGCCGCTCTTTTCTCACCCAGTGTGATATTGTGTTCTCTCTCCAACCCAACACATACTCTAGAGAGAGCTCGGGTTGCTTACGTCATATCACTCCTTACTGGTCGGGCTCGAGAGTGGGGCACAGCTATCTGGGAGGCAAGGGCTGATTGTTCTAACAATTACCAGAACTTTAAAGAGGAGATGATTCGGGTTTTTGACCGTTCAGTTTTTGGTAGGGAGGCTTCTAGGGCCCTGGCTTCCCTATGCCAAGGTGATCGATCCATAACGGATTACTCTATAGAGTTTCGCACTCTTGCTGCCTCTAGTGACTGGAACGAGCCGGCGGTGCTCGCCGTTTTCTGGAGGGACTCCACGCTGTGGTTAAAGATGAGATTCTCTCCCGGGAGGTTCCTTCCAGTGTGGACTCTTTGATTGCTCTCGCCATCCGCATAGAACGACGGGTAGATCTTCGTCACCAAGCTCGTGGAAGAGAGCTCGCGTCAACGGTGTTTCCCTGCTCCGCATCGCAACCATCTCCCTCCTCTGGCTCAGAGACTGAGCCCATGCAGCTGGGAGGTATTCGCATCTCGACTAAGGAGAGGGAACGGAGGATCACCAACCGCCTGTGCCTCTATTGCGGACTTGCTGGACATTTTGTCAATTCATGTCCAGTAAAGCCAGAGCTCATCAGTAAGCGGAGGGCTACTGGTGAGCGCTACTACTCAGGTCTCTCCATCTAGATCCTGTACTACTATGTCGGTCCATCTACGCTGGACCGGTTCGGGTGCTACATGCAGTGCCTTGATAGACTCTGGGGCTGAGGGTTGTTTCATGGACGAAGCATGGGCTCGGAAACATGACATTCCTTTCAGACAGTTAGACAAGCCTACGCAAATGTTCGCCTTAGATGGTAGTCATCTTCCCAGTATCAGATTTGAGACACTACCTTTAACCCTCACAGTATCTGGTAACCACAGTGAGACTATTTCTTTTTGATTTTTCGTTCACCTTTTACACCTGTTGTTTTGGGTCATCCCTGGCTAGTATGTCATAATCCTTCTATTAATTGGTCTAGTAATTCTATCCTATCCTGGAACGTTTCTTGTCATGTGAAGTATTTAATGTCTGCCATCCCTCCCGTTTCTTCTGTCCCCACTTCTCAGGAGGAACCTGGCGATTTGACAGGAGTGCCGGAGGAATATCATGATCTGCGCACGGTCTTCAGTCGGTCCCGAGCCAACTCCCTTCCTCCTCACCGGTCGTATGATTGTAGTATTGATCTCCTTCCGGGGACCACTCCTCCTCGGGGTAGACTATACTCTCTGTCGGCTCCCGAACGTAAGGCTCTCGAGGATTATTTATCTGTGTCTCTTGACGCCGGTACCATAGTGCCTTCTTCCTCTCCGGCCGGGGCGGGGTTCTTTTTTGTTAAGAAGAAGGACGGTACTCTGCGCCCCTGCGTGGATTATCGAGGGCTGAATGACATAACGGTTAAGAATCGTTATCCGCTTCCCCTTATGTCATCAGCCTTCGAGATTCTGCAGGGAGCCAGGTGCTTTACTGTTGGACCTTCGTAACGCTTACCATCTCGTGCGCATCAGAGAGGGGGACGAGTGGAAAACGGCGTTTAACACTCCGTTATGGCATTTTGAGTACCGGGTTCTGCCGTTTGGTCTCGCCAATGCGCCAGCTGTTTTTCAGGCATTAGTTAATGATGTTCTGAGAGACATGCTGAACATCTTTGTTTTTGTCTACCTTGACGATATCCTGATTTTTTCACCGTCACTCGAGATTCATGTTCAGCACGTTCGACGTGTTCTCCAGCGCCTTTAGAGAATTGTCTCTACGTGAAGGCTGAGAAGTGCTCTTTTCATGTCTCCTCCGTTACTTTTCTCGGTTCCGTTATTTCCGCTGAAGGCATTCAGATGGATTCCGCTAAGGTCCAAGCTGTCAGTGAGTGGCCCGTTCCAAGGTCACGTGTCGAGTTGCAGCGCTTTCTAGGTTTCGCTAATTTCTATCGGCGTTTCATTCGTAATTTCGGTCAAGTTGCTGCCCCTCTCACAGCTCTTACTTCTGTCAAGACGTGTTTTAAGTGGTCCGGTTCCGCCCAGGGAGCTTTGATCTTCTAAAAGAACGCTTTACGTCCGCTCCTATCCTCGTTACTCCTGACGTCACTAGACAATTCATTGTCGAGGTTGACGCTTCAGAGGTAGGCGTGGGAGCCATTCTATCCCAGCGCTTCCAGTCTGACGATAAGGTTCATCCTTGCGCTTATTTTTCTCATCGCCTGTCGCCATCTGAACGCAACTATGATGTGGGTAACCGCGAACTGCTCGCCATCCGCTTAGCCCTAGGCGAATGGCGACAGTGGTTGAGGGGGCGACCCGTTCCTTTTGTCGTTTGGACAGACCATAAGAACCTTGAGTACATCCGTTCTGCCAAACGACTTAATGCTCGTCAAGCTCGTTGGGCGTTGTTTTTCGCTCGTTTCGAGTTTGTGATTTCTTACCGTCCGGGTAGCAAGAACACCAAGCCTGATGCCTTATCCCGTCTTTTTAGTTCTTCTGTGGCTTCTACTGATCCCGAGGGATTCTTCCTTATGGGCGTGTTGTCGGGTTGACAGTCTGGGTAATTGAAAGACAGGTTAAGCAAGCACTCACGCACACTGCGTCACCGCGCGCTTGTCCTAGTAACCTTCTTTTCGTTCCTGTTTCTACTCGTCTGGCTGTTCTTCAGTGGGCTCACTCTGCCAAGTTAGCTGGTCATCCCGGCATTCGAGGCACTCTTGCTTCTATTCGCCAGCGCTTTGGTGGCCGACTCAGGAGCGTGACACGCGCCGTTTCGTGGCTGCTTGTTCGGACTGCGCGCAGACTAAGTCAGGTAACTCTCCTCCTGCCGGTCGTCTCAGACCGCTTCCATTCCTTCTCGACCATGGTCTCACATCGCCCTAGACTTCATTACCGGTCTGCCTTTGTCTGCGGGGAAGACTGTGATTCTTACGGTTGTCGATAGGTTCTCTAAGGCGGCACATTTCATTCCCCTCGCTAAACTTCCTTCCGCTAAGGAGACGGCACAAATCATCATCGAGAATGTGTTCAGAATTCATGGCCTCCCGTTAGACGCCGTTTCAGACAGAGGCCCGCAATTCACGTCACAGTTTTGGAGGGAGTTCTGTCGTTTGATTGGTGCGTCCGTCAGTCTCTCTTCCGGTTTCATCCCCAGTCTAACGGTCAAGCAGAGAGGGCCAATCAGACGATTGGTCGCATACTACGCAGCCATTCTTTCAGAAACCCTGCGTCTTGGGCAGAACAGCTCCTCTGGGCAGAATACGCCACAACTCGCTTCCTTCGTCTGCTACCGGGTTATCTCCGTTTCAGAGTAGTCTGGGTTACCAGCCTCCTCTGTTCTCATCCCAGCTTGCCGAGTCCAGCGTTCCTCCGCTCAAGCGTTTGTCCAACGTTGTGAGTGCACCTGGAGGAGGGTGAGGTCTGCACTTTGCCGTTACAGGGCACAGACTGTGAGAGCCGCCAATAAACGTAGGATTAAGAGTCCAAAGTATTGTTGCGGCCAGAGAGTGGGCTTTCCACTCGCAACCTTCCTCTTACGACAGCTTCTCGTAAGTTGACTCCGCGGTTCATTGGTCCGTTCCGTGTCTCCCAGGTCGTCAATCCTGTCGCTGTGCGACTGCTTCTTCCGCGACATCTTCGTCGCGTCCATCCTGTCTTCCATGTCTCCTGTGTCAAGCCCTTTCTTCGCACCCCCGTTCGCTTCCCTCCCCCTCCCGTCCTTGTCGAGAGCGCACCTATTTACAAGGTACGTAGGATCATGGACATGCGTTCGGGACGGGGTCACCAATACTTAGTGGATTGGGAGGGTTACGGTCCTGAGGAGAGGAGTTGGGTTCCGCCTCGGGACGTGCTGGACCGTTCACTGATTGATGATTTCCTCCGTTGCCGCCAGGATTCCTCCTCGAGTGCGCCAGGAGGCGCTCGGTGAGTGGGGGGTACTGTCATGTTTTGTCTTATATTGTCTTGTCATTTTGCTTTTCCTTCTGTTCGTTTTCCCCCTGCTGGTCTTTTTTTTTAGGTTCGTTCCCTTTTTCTCTCTCCCTCCCTCTCTCTCTCTCTCTATCGTTCGCTCCTGCTCCCAGCTGTTCCTATTCCCCTAATCAATCATTTAGTCTTCCACACCTGTTCCCTATCTTTTCCCCTGATTAGAGTCCCTATTTCTCCCTTGTTTTCCGTTTCTGTCCTGTCGGATCCTTGTATATTGTTCACCGTGCTGTGTCTTTGTATCGCCCTGTCGTCGTGTTTCCCTCAGATGCTGCGTGGTGAGCAGGTGTCTGAGTCTGCTACGGTCAAGTGCCTTCCCGAGGCAACCTACAGTTTATGATCGAGTCTCCAGTCTGTTCTCGTCATTACGAGTGGAATTGTTTTTTATGCTTTATTTACCGCTCCGATTTGTCTAGGAGTATTGCATATTTCCTTTACTGGATTAAAGACTCTGTTTTCGCCAAGTCGCTTTTGGGTCCTCATTCACCTGCATAACAAATGGTTTATGCCAAGTTAGGCAGATCCTATAAGGATCCCCACTCCCTTCGTTTAGGGAAGAGCTGCTCTTGAAGTAACATGTTGCTAGAGGTTTTGCTATTACTCAGCTGTGGGAGTTTGCTTTTGAAACGTTCAGTTCTAGGGTGTTTTTAACTTGGCCAGGTAAGTGTATTGTTTTTTCAAGTTCATTATTTGTGTCAACTATTTATCATTTTTACCATCTGTACATCATTCTGGATCCAGTCTTCTTCATCACCTGCACTGTAAATAAAAAACATATATTTTTGCACCTGAACCTCTGACTGTCTCAACAGTAGGCTGCCGGGTCCTATTTCTTAACACCCTCCATCTCGCCCTCTTATTTGTCATGTATTTTGTTTCTGTTGTAGGACAAGAAAAAATGGAATAATATCCACCATCCTCATTCCACATAGCCAGATTAGACAGAGCGCTGCCACAACCTAGTCTAACTCCCATCAATCCAACCGTCCTCCTCTCTCCATCCCTACCTGGTACCAGTCAGTCACCATGCTGTCCTGGTATAATCAGCAGCACCACAGGCCTGTATGAACACACAGCAGCTCAGAGAGACCATACGGACCAGAGAGAGGGACTACGTCAGTCTGCTCTGTTCCTCCTCACAGTCACTTTTCTCCCAATAAACAGACATTTTCATAAACACAGAGAAAGTGACTGTATATAAATGGAAACTATTCCTGGAATGAATGAGTGTATGTATGGTGTGTGTGAGTATATTATTTCATATCCTGTTTTTTTGGTGGTGCGGTGCAGTAATCCACCTATAATCTGCACATAATCTACAGGTAATCCAGCTCTGGGAGGCATCTTCAGGCCATCTCTGACAGGATAACTGGGACCTTCATGTGGTCGACCATCATGGTCTGGTTTATCCTTCAAACCAGTTTAATGCCTCTCATACTGTATGAACACTAAAGCCAGACCACTGCTCCAATGAGAAATAACTCGTTCTCATAAGGAAATGTGCTCTGGGCTTTTGTCAGTCTGTTAATGCATTATTTTCAAATACTTCAGATGTAGGATCTTCATTTGATCACCCCGTTGCAGGAGAACTTTCCTGCAATGCAGGAAATGTAAAACGTGTAGGGTATTTTAGGTTTAAAAAGGTTTCTGAAGTTTGTAATTTCCACATTGAAATTTCTGACTTGATTTTCCCTAATGGAAAGTGTATCAACCCCTACAAAAATGTCCATTAATTATAATCCACATAATAATTCACATTTCCTGTTGCTGCAGGATTATTTTCCTGCTGTAGCAAACTGACACAAATGAAGATCCTACATCTGTAGTGCGGGCAATGTTGAAACGGTTCAGTGCCAGCACTAGTCACGGTTCCCCACTCTCCTCCTCAGTGTGTGTATTCATTGTATTGGATTAGCTGTGTTTATAAAGGTCTGGTCTGAGTACTGTACAAGAGCAAACGTTTGAGGTTTAAAATAACTGGTGGATGGATACACATGGACAACATTAGCACTATCAGAGAGGCAGAGAGGGGGGAAACAGAGAGAGGGAGTAGGAACAGAGATGGGAGGAGTGTAGAAAATGATAGTTGGACAGATGATTAAGAGTGATACTGTCCTACAATTGTGCTGGCCCATGAGTCAGTGGTGCCCTTCCTGTCCTTTGGTCTGGGACCAGGTCTAATACCCAGCCTGTCTCTGAGGGTCATAGCTGATAGACAGACAGATGGACAGATCGGCCATCACTCCCATCAGCACCACCACAGGAGCACTGCATGCTGGGACAAGATCAGTTAGAGGAGGAGGATCACATCTATTTACAGGAGCAACATTAAGGATACAATATACCTTTCAGACACTTTCACTATCTCTCATACCCTCCCTCTCCCTTCGCATCTGCTTCTCTCTCTCTCTCTCTGTCTCTAACTTCCTATCTGCTTCTCTCGCTCTACCTTGCTATCTGCTTCTTTCGCTCCCTCCCCCTTCCTATCTGATTCTGATTATCACTGTGTCTGTCTCTCTCTCTCCCCTCTCTTTCTCTCACCCTCTCTCTCACTTCCACCTCCTCTCCCTAAACTTGTTCTATGTGGTTGCCTTGCCTCCAGTGCAAATAAATACACTTCAGTGATATCGGTTTTCCGTGCTGCTCTGACCCCCCCAGACGACAGAAACATGTCAAACCACACAAATAAATACACTTCAGTGATATCTGTTTTCTGTGCTGCTCTGACCCCCCCAGACCACAGAAACATGTCAAACCACACAAATAAATACACTTCAGTGATATCGGTTTTCCGTGCTGCTCTGACCCCCCCAGACCACAGAAACATGTCAAACCACACAAATAAATACACTTCAGTGATATCTGTTTTCTGTGCTGCTCTGACCCCCCCAGACCACAGAAACATGTCAAACCACACAAATAAATACACTTCAGTGATATCTGTTTTCTGTGCTGCTCTGACCCCCCCAGACCACAGAAACATGTCAAACCACACAAATAAATACACTTCAGTGATATCTGTTTTCTGTGCTGCTCTGACCCCCCCAGACCACAGAAACATGTCAAACCACACAAATAAATAGCTCCCCTGGAACCCAAATAGTGGAATTGCTCAGATCCTGCATGAGGACCAGCCATGGAGTGGGGTCACCACACCCCGTGCCGGAGGAAAGGAGAGCCTGGATTGAACACCTCTCCCTGTAGCACAATCCTCTCCTGTTTCTGGATCCAGGAAGGGGGTCTACTGCTTCATCCATCCCATGGAGTATGCATCAAAACCTCAATATGTCAAATAGAGTTGAGTCAGTTTCATCGACCTGGAGCTGATACAGAGGAAGAGGAAGTATAGAGTAACCTATAGTCTCTGACCCTAAGCTCACACCAAATCCAGACCTCACACCAGCCGCCCAGTCAGTCTTTACCTTCGGGTTCCCATGCTGAACAGAGGGTAATGTTTGGCTATGGTGATAGTGGAGGTCCACTGGAGAGACGATTGGATACTGTATACACCAACTCAATCATGTTTAGCCATATGACCTCAAGTGTGACCCTAGAGAGAGAGAGGGAGAGAGAGAGAGAGAAAGGGAAGAGGGAGAGAGAGAGAGACAGAGAGAGAGATGGTTTCCTTTCAACCTGAGGAAATTCAAATTGTTTTCAAATGTTTTCCCAGCCTGTGAGATTTAGAGTTCATAACCCACTAATCAGAACCACAAGGCCAAGTCTAACCTGACACACTAATTTCACACACTAACGCAGAGACACTCACTATCTCAAACTACAATGAAACAGATCACATCATTGTAAAACCATTCTGATCCAGTTCACAAAACAATTTAATTGGATTCATTCAAATGCACATTCCCGTCCAGTGCCAATATGATCATACATTCATGTACCTGTGTGTATATGCACTACAGTCTTGCAGTCCAGTAGTCATAGCTACCAACCTCATACATGCATACTGGACCTCATTCAGAAATCTATTTCCACACTAACTAACACAACGTTTCTCTTCTGGTCCTGATAAATATTTATGTTGACCATGTTTGCATTAGACTGTGGTGCCGTTATCATTGACTGGAAGCAGCTTCAAAGGCTGAGAAACCATGTCTATGCTCTTCACACAATATTTACAGTGGTTGGCAAGCAAAATAAACGTTTTCTGGACATGCAAACACGAAGAGTTTGATTGGGGGCCCTGTGGCTATGGACCTGGGCCTATAATCAACATCATAATTACGTCATGGGATTGATACTGTATGGAATACTGTATGGAATGAAGCAGCTGCAGTGTTCTCATGGTGCAGAGTCTTAAACTCCATCTAGTGGTGGTCATTAGAGACATCACTATGACCCCACACCAATATCTGTGTAAAAACAGATCGAGCCACTTAGACCAAGTCTGAAGCCATCCTCTAGCTCTCCCTCAACCCCTCCCTTCCTGTCCATAGATGAGTCTGTGTTATTAATCTGAAATTGTCCTGCTCTGATCACTCATGTGCCCCCCCACCCCACCCCCGGACCCTGCCTCCTCTCCCAGAGGCACACCCTGTTCTAAAAGCTTTTTTAATTATGGTACCCATTAGAGCTGGGCTGGCTCTCTGCTCCGCTCTGTCCTGCACAAAAACTGTCCTGCTTTGACTTGATGACAAAAAACCTGCGGTGACATTGACCTGCTCCATGTGTCTCTCATCTCACTTATGAACAGAGAAGGGATATGAGCTGGACGCTCATCAGTGGAAAAATAGAGTGAGGCGGGAGAGAGGTAAAGAGACAGAGTGAGGCGGAGAGAGGTAAAGAGACAGAGTGAGGGGGAGAGAGGTAAAGAGACAGAGTGAGGGGGAGAGAGGTAAAGAGACAGAGTGAGGCAGAGAGAGGTAAAGAGACCGAGTGAGGCGGAGAGAGGTAAAGAGACAGAGTGAGGGGGAGAGAGGTAAAGAGACAGAGTGAGGCAGAGAGAGGTAAAGAGACCGAGTGAGGCGGAGAGAGGTAAAGAGACAGAGTGAGGGGGAGAGAGGTAAAGAGACAGAGTGAGGCAGAGAGAGGTAAAGAGACCGAGTGAGAGAGGTAAAGATACAGAGTGAGGGGGAGAGAGGTAAAGATACAGAGGGAAGTGGGGAGGTAAAGAGACAGAGTGAGGGGGAGAGAGGTAAAGATACAGAGTGAGGGGGAGAGAGGTAAAGAGACCGAGTGAGGGGGAGAGAGGTGGAGAGACCGAGTGAGGCGGAGAGAGGTAAAGAGACCGAGTGAAGGTGAGAGAGGTAGAGAGACAGAGTGAGGGGGAGAGAGGTAAAGATACAGAGGGAAGTGGGGAGGTAAAGAGACAGAGTGAGGGGGAGAGAGGTAAAGATACAGAGTGAGGGGGAGAGAGGTAAAGAGACCGAGTGAGAGAGGTAAAGATACAGAGTGAGGGGGAGAGAGGTAAAGTGTCATGCAGGTGAAAGAGGACCCAAAAGCGACTTAACAGAAACAGAGTTTATTTAAGTCCAAACAGGGAAAAACAGAAATCCTCTAGTCTGTAGAGGGGAATAACTGGAGAAGCGGCCACAGACTGCAGGTCGCTTCGGGTAGGCGCAGGCCGTAGTTGACAGAGACACCTGCTCACACGCAGCATCTGATGAAGGCAAAAAACACGACAGGACAGGGCGATACACAATCACAGCAAAAACACGACAGGACAGGGCGAAACGCAATCACAGCATGGTGAATACTAAACAAGGAACCGACGGGACAGGAACGGAACACAAAGGAATAAATAGGGACTCTAATCAGGGGAAAGGATCGGGAACAGGTGTGGGAAGACTAAATGATGATTAGGGGAATAGGAACAGCTGGGAGCAGGAACGGAACGATAGAGAGAAGAGAGAGCGAGAGAGTGAGAGAGGGAGGGGGAGAGAGAGGGATAGAAGGAGGGAAAGAACCAAATAAGACCAGCAGAGGGAAACGAATAGAATGGGGAGCACAGGGACAAGACATGATAATAAATGACAAACATGACAGTACCCCCCACTCACCGAGCGCCTCCTGGCGCACTCGAGGAGGAATCCTGGCGGCAACGGAGGAAATCATCGATGAGTGAACGGTCCAGCACGTCCCGAGACGGAACCCAACTCCTCTCCTCAGGACCGTAACCCTCCCAATCCACTAAGTATTGGTGACCCCGTCCCCGAGAACGCATGTCCATGATCTTATGTACCTTGTAAATAGGTGCGCTCTCGACAAGGACGGGAGGGGGAGGGAAGACGAACGGGGGTGCGAAGAAAGGGCTTAACACAGGAGACATGGAAGACAGGATGGACGCGACGAAGATGTCGCGGAAGAAGCAGTCGCACAGCGACAGGATTGACGACCTGGGAGACACGGAACGGACCAATGAACCGCGGAGTCAACTTACGAGAAGCTGTCGTAAGAGGAAGGTTGCGAGTGGAAAGCCACACTCTCTGGCCGCAACAATACCTTGGACTCTTAATCCTGCGTTTATTGGCGGCTCTCACCGTCTGTGCCCTGTAACGGCAAAGTGCAGACCTCACCCTCCTCCAGGTGCGCTCACAACGTTGGACAAACGCTTGAGCGGAGGGAACGCTGGACTCGGCAAGCTGGGATGAGAACAGAGGAGGCTGGTAACCCAGACTACTCTGAAACGGAGATAACCCGGTAGCAGACGAAGGAAGCGAATTGTGAGCGTATTCTGCCCAGGGGAGCTGTTCTGCCCAAGACGCAGGGTTTCTGAAAGAAAGGCTGCGTAGTATGCGACCAATCGTCTGATTGGCCCTCTCTGCTTGACCGTTAGACTGGGGATGAAACCCGGAAGAGAGACTGACGGACGCACCAATCAAACGACAGAACTCCCTCCAAAACTGTGACGTGAATTGCGGGCCTCTGTCTGAAACGGCGTCTAACGGAGGCCATGAATTCTGAATACATTCTCAATAATGATTTGTGCCGTCTCCTTAGCGGAAGGAAGTTTAGCGAGGGGAATGAAATGTGCCGCCTTAGAGAACCTATCGACAACCGTCAGAATCACAGTCTTCCCCGCAGACAAAGGCAGACCGGTAATGAAGTCTAAGGCAATGTGAGACCATGGTCGAGAAGGAATGGGGAGCGGTCTGAGACGACCGGCAGGAGGAGAGTTACCCGACTTAGTCTGCGCGCAGTCCGAACAAGCAGCCACGAAACGGCGCGTGTCACGCTCCTGAGTCGGCCACCAAAAGCGCTGGCGAATAGACGCAAGAGTGCCTCGAACACCGGGATGACCAGCTAACTTGGCAGAGTGAGCCCACTGAAGAACAGCCAGACGAGTGGAAACAGGAACGAAAAGGAGGTTACTAGGACAAGCGCGCGGCGACGCAGTGTGCGTGAGTGCTTGCTTAACCTGTCTTTCAATTCCCCAGACTGTTAACCCGACAACACGCCCATAAGGAAGAATCCCCTCGGGATCAGTAGAAGCCACAGAAGAACTAAACAGACGGGATAAGGCATCAGGCTTGGTGTTCTTGCTACCCGGACGGTAAGAAATCACAAACTCGAAACGAGCGAAAAACAACGCCCAACGAGCTTGACGGGCATTAAGTCGTTTGGCAGAACGGATGTACTCAAGGTTCTTATGGTCTGTCCAAACGACAAAAGGAACGGTCGCCCTCCAACCACTGTCGCCATTCGCCTAGGGCTAAGCGGATGGCGAGCAGTTCACGGTTACCCACATCATAGTTGCGCTCAGATGGCGACAGGCGATGAGAAAAATAAGCGCAAGGATGAACCTTATCGTCAGACTGGAAGCGCTGGGATAGAATGGCTCCCACGCCTACCTCTGAAGCGTCAACCTCGACAATGAATTGTCTAGTGACGTCAGGAGTAACGAGGATAGGAGCGGACGTAAAACGTTCTTTTAGAAGATCAAAAGCTCCCTGGGCGGAACCGGACCACTTAAAACACGTCTTGACAGAAGTAAGAGCTGTGAGAGGGGCAGCAACTTGACCGAAATTACGAATGAAACGCCGATAGAAATTAGCGAAACCTAAAAGCGCTGCAACTCGACACGTGACCTTGGAACGGGCCAATCACTGACAGCTTGGACCTTAGCGGAATCCATCTGAATGCCTTCAGCGGAAATAACGGAACCGAGAAAAGTAACGGAGGAGACATGAAAAGAGCACTTCTCAGCCTTTACGTAGAGACAATTCTCTAAAAGGCGCTGTAGAACACGCGAACGTGCTGAACATGAATCTCGAGTGACGGAGAAAAATCAGGATATCGTCAAGATAGACAAAAACAAAAATGTTCAGCATGTCTCTCAGAACATCATTAACTAATGCCTGAAAAACAGCTGGCGCATTGGCGAGACCGAACGGCAGAACCCGGTACTCAAAATGCCCTAACGGAGTGTTAAACGCCGTTTCCACTCGTCCCCCTCTCTGATGCGCACGAGATGGTAAGCGTTACGAAGGTCCAACTTAGTAAAGCACCTGGCTCCCTGCAGAATCTCGAAGGCTGATGACATAAGGGGAAGCGGATAACGATTCTTAACCGTTATGTCATTCAGCCCTCGATAATCCACGCAGGGGCGCAGTACCGTCCTTCTTCTTAACAAAAAGAACCCCGCCCGGCCGGAGAAGAAGAAGGCACTATGGTACCGGCGTCAAGAGACACAGACAAATAATCCTCGAGAGCCTTACGTTCGGGAGCCGACAGAGAGTATAGTCTACCTCGAGGAGGAGTGGTCCCCGGAAGGAGATCAATACTACAATCATACGACCGGTGAGGAGGAAGGGAGTTGGCTCGGGACCGACTGAAGACCGTGCGCAGATCATGATATTCCTCCGGCACTCCTGTCAAATCGCCAGGTTCCTCCTGAGAAGTAGGGACAGAAGAAACGGGAGGGATGGCAGACATTAAACACTTCACATGACAAGAAACGTTCCAGGATAGGATAGAATTACTAGACCAATTAATAGAAGGATTATGACATACTAGCCAGGGATGACCCAAAACAACAGGTGTAAACGGTGAACGAAAATCAAAAAAGAAATAGTCTCACTGTGGTTACCAGATACTGTGAGGGTTAAAGGTAGTGTCTCAAATCTGATACTGGGAAGATGACTACCATCTAAGGCGAACATGGGCGTAGGCTTATCTAACTCTCTGAAAGGAATGTCATGTTTCCGAACCCATGCTTCGTCCATGAAACAACCCTCAGCCCCAGAGTCTATCAAGGCACTACATGTAGCACCCGAACCGGTCCAGCGTAGATGGACCGACAAAGTAGTACAGGATTTTGATGGAGAGACTTGAGTAGTTGCGCTCACCTGTAGCCCTCCGCTTACAGATGAGCTCTGGCTTTTACTGGACATGAATTAACAAAATGTCCAGCAACTCCGCAATAGAGGCACAGGCGGTTGGTGATCCTCCGTTCCCTCTCCTTAGTCGAGATGCGAATCCCTCCCAGCTGCATGGGCTCAGACTCTGAGCCAGAGGAGGGAGATGGTTGCGATGCGGAGCAGGGAAACACCGTTGATGCGAGCTCTCTTCCACGAGCCCGGTGACGAAGATCTACCCGTCGTTCTATGCGGATGGCGAGAGCAATCAAAGAGTCCACATCTGAAGGAACCTCCCGGGAGAGAATCTCATCCTTAACCACTGCGTGGAGTCCCTCCAGAAAACGAGCGAGCAGCGCCGGCTCGTTCCACTCACTAGAGGCAGCAAGAGTGCGAAACTCAATAGAATAATCCGTTATGGACCGTTCACCTTGGCATAAGGAAGCCAGGGCCCTAGAAGCCTCCCTACCAAAAACTGAACGGTCAAAAACCCGAATCATCTCCTCTTTAAAGTTCTGGAACTTGTTAGAGCAATCAGCCCTTGCCTCCCAGATAGCTGTGCCCCATTCTCGAGCCCGGCCAGTAAGGAGTGAAATGACGTAAGCAACCCGAGCTCTCTCTCTAGAGTATGTGTTGGGTTGGAGAGAGAACACAATCTCACACTGCGTGAGAAAGGAGCGGCACTCAGTGGGCTGCCCGGAGTAGCAAGGTGGGTTATTAACCCTAGGTTCTGGAGGCTCGGCAGGCCAGGAAGTAACAGGTGGCACGAGACGTAGACTCTGGAACTGTCCAGAGAGGTCGGAAACCTGAGCGGCCAGGTTCTCCACGGCATGGCGAGCAGCAGACAATTCCTGCTCGTGTCTGCCGAGCATGGCTCCTTGGATCTCGACGGCAGTGTAACGAGCGTCTGAAGTCGCTGGGTCCATTCCTTGGTCGGTTCCTTCTGTCATGCAGGTGAAAGAGGACCCAAAAGCGACTTAACAGAAACAGAGTTTATTTAAGTCCAAACAGGGAAAAACAGAAATCCTCTAGTCTGTAGAGGGGAATAACTGGAGAAGCGGCCACAGACTGCAGGTCGCTTCGGGTAGGCGCAGGCCGTAGTTGACAGAGACACCTGCTCACACGCAGCATCTGATGAAGGCAAAAAACACGACAGGACAGGGCGATACACAATCACAGCAAAAACACGACAGGACAGGGCGAAACGCAATCACAGCATGGTGAATACTAAACAAGGAACCGACGGGACAGGAACGGAACACAAAGGAATAAATAGGGACTCTAATCAGGGGAAAGGATCGGGAACAGGTGTGGGAAGACTAAATGATGATTAGGGGAATAGGAACAGCTGGGAGCAGGAACGGAACGATAGAGAGAAGAGAGAGCGAGAGAGTGAGAGAGGGAGGGGGAGAGAGAGGGATAGAAGGAGGGAAAGAACCAAATAAGACCAGCAGAGGGAAACGAATAGAATGGGGAGCACAGGGACAAGACATGATAATAAATGACAAACATGACATAAAGAGACAGAGTGAGGGGGAGAGAGGTGGAGAGACCGAGTGAGAGAGGTAAAGATACAGAGTGAGGGGGAGAGAGGTAAAGAGACAGAGTGAGGGGGAGAGAGGTAAAGAGACAGAGTGAGGGGGAGAGAGGTAACGATACAGAGGGAAGTGGAGAGGTAAAGAGACAGAGTGAGGGGGAGAGAGGTAAAGAGACAGAGTGAGGGGGAGAGGTAAAGAGACAGAGTGAGACGGAGAGAGGTAAAGAGACAGAGGGAGGGGGAGAGGTAAAGATACAGAGTGAGTGGGAGAGAGGTAAAGAGACAGAGGGAGGGGGAGAGGTAAAGAGACAGAGGGAGGGGGAGAGGTAAAGAGACAGAGTGAGTGGGAGAGGTAAAGAGACAGAGTGAGGGGAGAGAGGTAAAGAGACAGAGGGAGGGGGAGAGGTAAAGAGACAGAGTGAAGGGGAGAGAGGTAAAGATACAGAGTGAGGGGGAGAGAGGTAAAGAGACAGAGGGAGGGGGAGAGGTAAAGAGACAGAGTGAAGGGGAGAGAGGTAAAGATACAGAGTGAGGGGGAAAGAGGTAAAGAGACAGAGTGAGGGGGAGAGAGGTAAAGAGACAGAGGGAGGGGGAGAGGTAAAGAGACAGAGTGAAGGGGAGAGAGGTAAAGATACAGAGTGAGGGGGAAAGAGGTAAAGAGACAGAGTGAGGGGAGAGAGGTAAAGAGACAGAGTGAGGGGGAGAGAGGTAAAGATACAGAGGGAGGGGGAGAGAGGTAAAGAGACAGAGTGAGAGGGAGAGAGGTAAAGAGACAGAGGGAGGGGGAGAGAGGTAAAGAGACAGAGTGAGAGAGGTAAAGATACAGAGTGAGGGGGAGAGAGGTCAAGAGACAGAGGGAGGGGGAGAGGTAAAGAGACAGAGGGAGGGGGAGAGAGGTAAAGAGACAGAGTGAGAGGGAGAGAGGTAAAGAGACAGAGTGAGAGGGAGAGAGGTAAAGAGACAGAGTGAGGGGGAGAGAGGTAAAGATACAGAGTGAGGGGGAGAGAGGTAAAGAGAGAGTGAGAGAGGTAAAGATACAGAGGGAGGGGGAGAGAGGTAAAGAGACAGATTGAGAGAGGTTAAAGATACAGAGTGGGGGGAGAGGTAAAGAGACAGAGTGAGAGGGAGAGAGGTAAAGATACAGAGTGGGGGGAGAGGTAAAGAGACAGAGTGAGAGGGAGAGAGGTAAAGATACAGAGTCAGGGGGAAAGAGGTAAAGAGACAGAGTGAGGGGAGAGAGGTAAAGAGAGAGTGAGAGAGGTAAAGATACAGAGGGAGGGGGAGAGAGGTAAAGAGACAGATTGAGAGAGGTTAAAGATACAGAGTGGGGGAGAGGTAAAGAGACAGAGTGAGAGGGAGAGAGGTAAAGAGACAGAGTGAGAGAGGTAAAGATACAGAGTGAGGGGGAAAGGTAAAGAGACAGAGTGAGGAGGAGAGAGGTAAAGAGACATAGTGAGGGGGAGAGAGGTAAAGATACAGAGTGAGGGGGAGAGAGGTAAAGATACAGAGTGAGGGGGAGAGAGGTTAAGAGACCGAGTGAGGGGGAGAGAGGTCAAGAGACAGAGTGAGGGGGAGAGAGGTAAAGAGACCGAGTGAGGGGAGAGAGGTAAAGAGACAGAGTGAGGGGGAGAGAGGTAAAGAGACAGATTGAGAGAGGTTAAAGATACAGAGTGAGGGGAGAGAGTTAAAGAGACCGAGTGAGGGGGAGAGAGGTAAAGAGACCGAGTGAGGGGGAGAGAGGTAAAGCGACAGAGTCAGGGGGAGAGAGGTAAAGTGACCGAGTGAGGGGGAGAGTTAAAGAGACCGAGTGAGGGGGAGAGAGGTAAAGAGACAGAGTGAGGGGGAGAGAGGTAAAGAGACCGAGTGAGGGGAGAGAGTTAAAGAGACCGAGTGAGGGGGAGAGAGGTAAAGAGACCGAGTGGGTGGGGAGAGATAAAGAGACCGAGTGAGGGGAGAGAGTTAAAGAGACAGAGTGAGGGGGAGAGAGGTAAAGAGACCGAGTGAGGGGGAGAGAGTTAAAGAGACCGAGTGAGGGGGAGAGAGGTAAAGAGACCGAGTGAGGGGGAGAGAGGTCAAGAGACCGAGTGAGGGGGAGAGAGGTAAAGATATAGAGTGAGGGGGAGAGAGGTAAAGAGACCGTGTGAGGGGGAGAGAGGTAAAGATATAGAGTGAGGGGGAGAGAGGTAAAGAGACCGTGTGAGGGGAGAGAGGTAAAGATATAGAGTGAGGGGGAGAGAGGTAAAGAGACCGTGTGAGGGGAGAGAGGTAAAGATATAGAGTGAGGGGGAGAGAGGTAAAGATATAGAGTGAGGGGGAGAGAGGTAAAGAGACCGTGTGAGGGGGAGAGAGGTAAAGATATAGAGTGAGGGGGAGAGAGGTAAAGAGACCGTGTGAGGGGGAGAGAGGTAAAGAGACCGAGTGAGGGGGAGAGAGGTCAAGAGACCGTGTGAGGGGGAGAGAGGTAAAGAGACCGAGTGAGGGGGAGAGAGGTCAAGAGACCGTGTGAGGGGGAGAGAGGTAAAGAGACCGAGTGAGGGGGAGAGAGGTCAAGAGACCGTGTGAGGGGGAGAGAGGTAAAGAGACCGAGTGAGGGGGAGAGAGGTCAAGAGACCGAGTGGGTGGGGAGAGATAAAAATACAAAGTGCAATAAACCTGGTTGTTTCTATTCATCTCCCTGAAGTGGAGACGTCTGGCTTTGGCAGACTGAGCACAAAAACAGAAAGAAGTGAATGTAAATATAGTAAGGTCAATGTGGTGGACAGTGTGACTCAACTACTGAACAGCTATTAGTGTACTTCACATATCCATTTTCATTTATACACATCTGCCCCGACCATGAAATCAAAATCAAAACATCACTGCCATATTTTGTGTTGTATTAATTAAGGTGCATTAACCTGTGACTGTGTATGAGAGAAAACAGAGTAAACTTCACAGGCGCAGCAGGGGGAGAAAATGTAGTGTGTGTGTGTGTGTGTGTGTGTGTGTGTGTGTGTGTGTGTGTGTGTGTGTGTGTGTGTGTGTGTGTGTGTGTGTGTGTGTGTGTGTGTGTGTGTGTGTGTGTGTGTGTGTGTGTGTGTGTGTGTGTGTGTGTGTGTGTGTGTGTGTGTGTGTGTGTGTGTTTGTTTATCTATGCTCCTCTGGCTTTCTGGTCTGCATAAAACACTAATCCAATAGTCAACGCTCTGAGAATAGTGTTCTGTTTCTGACCCTGGTTCACGGTTGCTTCCTGTTCCGACCAATCAGACGAGTCTGTCCGTCGTTGACTGGCTGCTACAGAACCTCTCATGTTACTCTGGGATCAAATGGGGCTTGGAAGCAGGGTAGCATTTCTATGGAGGCCATACAGCTACAGCATCTCAAACCAACCCGCTTCAAAGGGTGCCAGTCCACCCCCTGAAGGCACCCTGCTGCATCGCCCTCCATCCCCCCAGTCTGGACCACAATGCCAGGTGACACAGGGTGCTCAGACAGACCTTGAAGTCTGACAACTTCACACCACGGTCCCTAAGCCCCACCCGGTGACCTCCTCTGTCTGTGAGCCACAGAGCATCCCAGCTGAGCAGGGATACTTTGATCAGATGGGAACTATGGAAACGTCATTGACACCACAGAACTGAGCACTAACTTAGATAAGATCAGCATATGGATCACGGAATGAACAGAAGACATTTTGGAGACCACTGCTTTTTAATGGATATCAGGTGTTGACCAGAGCCCGAAGAACAACGACGAGGCCATTAGAACAAGGGCTCACCTGTTCTGTGGTTTGTGATTGTGCATGTCAGGAGGATGTGGTGAGGGAAGGGGCTGAGTGATGATGATACTCCACAGGGAGAGAGGTGATGCTGACAGACCTCCATTATGAACAGACTGTAATTCCATCTCTTTCAAATCAACAGAGGTTATTACCACTCCAAATCACCACAGACCCTAGGAAACTAGCATTGTAACCTTGTCACACATAGTTATTATCTGAGCGAAGGGCATGGGACTGAATTATCCTCAATTATCTATGAGGAAAATCCATCACGTTGATTGGCATGCTACCTGGTTAAATGGATTTCCCATAGAAGAGCCTGTGACAAAAATCAAAATGGATTGAGTATACGCCCTGGGTGACACCACGGTGATGCATGGTCTTAGTAACCAACCAGGAAATGCTTGTGAGCTGAGTAGTTCCCATATTTAGGGTTAAAGGTCGTGAAAATGCCAGATTGGTTTAAGCCATGTCACTCAATAGAGACATAACAGAGTTTGAATGAACCTCAGCAGCAAACCCTCAAGGGGGATGGAAAGATAGCTCCCCTCCAGTAGATGTTTGTTTTTGGTATTAGAGGGAGGTTAAATGGTTTAAGCTGAGCAGAGGTGGAATAAGAATAACCCTCTAGTGTTAAGACTAAGCACTTCTCTCTCTCATAGTGTGTAAACCCAAACAAACATCAACGCGACGCCGAGACGCTATGAGATACTAACACCAGACACTTAAACTAGACACTAAACACAACACATAGACAGGTGTTGTCTATGAGCAAGGACAAGATGTTGATCAGAAGCACATGGGGGTGAGCGTATTCACTTCCTCTCTGTCTCTCCATCTTTCTCTCTATATGCCTCCCATTCACTTCTTCTCTGTCTCTCCATCTTTCTCTCTATATGCCTCCCATTCACTTCTTCTCTGTCTCTCTGTCTTTCTCTCTATATGCCTCCCATTCACTTCTTCTCTGTCTCTCCATCTTTCTCTCTATATGCCTCCCATTCACTTCTTCTCTGTCTCTCTGTCTTTCTCTCTATATGCCTCCCATTCACTTCTTCTCTGTCTCTCCATCTTTCTCTCTATATGCCTCCCATTCACTTCTTCTCTGTCTCTCCATCTTTCTCTCTATATGCCTCCCATTCACTTCTTCTCTGTCTCTCTGTCTTTCTCTCTATATGCCTCCCATTCACTTCTTCTCTGTCTCTCCATCTTTCTCTCTATATGCCTCCCATTCACTTCTTCTCAGTCTCTCCATCTTTCTCTCTATATGCCTCCCATTCACTTCTTCTCTGTCTCTCCATCTTTCTCTCTATATGCCTCCCATTCACTTCTTCTCTGTCTCTCCATCTTTCTCTCTATATGCCTCCCATTCACTTCTTCTCTGTCTCTCCATCTTTCTCTCTATATGCCTCCCATTCACTTCTTCTCTGTCTCTCCATCTTTCTCTCTATATGCCTCCCATTCACTTCTTCTCTGTCTCTCTGTCTTTCTCTCTATATGCCTCCCATTCACTTCTTCTCTGTCTCTCCGTCTTTCTCTCTATATGCCTCCCATTCACTTCTTCTCTGTCTCTCCATCTTTCTCTCTATATGCCTCCCATTCACTTCTTCTCTGTCTCTCCATCTTTCTCTCTATATGCCTCCCATTCACTTCTTCTCTGTCTCTCCATCTTTCTCTCTATATGCCTCCCATTCACTTCTTCTCTGTCTCTCCATCTTTCTCTCTATATGCCTCCCATTCACTTCTTCTCTGTCTCTCCATCTTTCTCTCTATATGCCTCCCATTCACTTCTTCTCAGTCTCTCTGTCTTTCTCTCTATATGCCTCCCATTCACTTCTTCTCAGTCTCTCTGTCTTTCTCTCTATATGCCTCCCATTCACTTCTTCTCTGTCTCTCCATCTTTCTCTCTATATGCCTCCCATTCACTTCTTCTCAGTCTCTCTGTCTTTCTCTCTATATGCCTCCCATTCACTTCTTCTCAGTCTCTCTGTCTTTCTCTATATATGCCTCCCATTCACTTCTTCTCTGTCTCTCCATCTTTCTCTCTATATGCCTCCCATTCACTTCTTCTCAGTCTCTCTGTCTTTCTCTCTATATGCCTCCCATTCACTTCTTCTCGGTCTCTCTGTCTTCCTCTCTATATGCCTCCCATTCACTTCTTCTCTGTCTCTCCATCTTTCTCTCTATATGCCTCCCATTCACTTCTTCTCTGTCTCTCCATCTTTCTCTCTATATGCCTCCCATTCACTTCCTCTCTGTCTCTCCATCTTTCTCTCTATATGCCTCCCATTCACTTCTTCTCTGTCTCTCCATCTTTCTCTCTATATGCCTCCCATTCACTTCTTCTCAGTCTCTCTGTCTTTCTCTCTATATGCCTCCCATTCACTTCTTCTCTGTCTCTCCATCTTTCTCTCTATATGCCTCCCATTCAGTTCTTCTCTGTCTCTCCATCTTTCTCTCTATATGCCTCCCATTCACTTCTTCTCTGTCTCTCCATCTTTCTCTCTATATGCCTCCCATTCACTTCCTCTCTGTCTCTCCATCTTTCTCTCTATATGCCTCCCATTCACTTCTTCTCTGTCTCTCCATCTTTCTCTCTATATGCCTCCCATTCACTTCTTCTCTGTCTCTCTGTCTTTCTCTCTATATGCCTCCCATTCACTTCTTCTCTGTCTCTCCATCTTTCTCTCTATATGCCTCCAATTCACTTCTTCTCTGTCTCTCTGTCTTTCTCTCTATATGCCTCCCATTCACTTCTTCTCTGTCTCTCCATCTTTCTCTCTATATGCCTCCCATTCACTTCTTCTCAGTCTCTCTGTCTTTCTCTCTATATGCCTCCCATTCACTTCTTCTCTGTCTCTCCATCTTTCTCTCTATATGCCTCCCATTCACTTCTTCTCTGTCTCTCCATCTTTCTCTCTATATGCCTCCCATTCACTTCTTCTCTGTCTCTCCATCTTTCTCTCTATATGCCTCCAATTCACTTCTTCTCTGTCTCTCTGTCTTTCTCTCTATATGCCTCCCATTCACTTCTTCTCTGTCTCTCCATCTTTCTCTCTATATGCCTCCCATTCACTTCTTCTCTGTCTCTCCATTGTTCTCTGTATACGCCTCTGGCTCTGCTACACATAGTAACAGCTCTATCTGGACTATAGATTTCACAGAACAAGAACAAACTAAACATGTCTGAAATTAATGGAGTCATTTCACAGAGCACTGGGTTGGACTGTCAGTATGAATGGAAGTAATCCACTCCTAGACAATAACAGAAGAAAAAAAATGACAAGCTTTCAAAATCTTATGTCCTCCTGTTGTGACTCAATTAATCCACTGTGGTCCACTTACCCAACATTAACTTTCTATTAGACTCAATTAACCCACCGTGGTCCACTTACCCAACATTAACATTCTATTTGACTCAATTAACCCACCGTGGTCCACTTACCCAACATTAACTTTCTATTAGACTCAATTAACCCACCGTGGTCCACTTACCCAACATTAACTTTCTATTAGACTCAATTAATCCACCGTGGTCCACTTACCCAACATTAACTTTCTATTAGACTCAATTAATCCACCGTGGTCCACTTACCCAACATTAACTTTCTATTAGACTCAATTAATCCACCGTGGTCCACTTACCCAACATTAACTTTCTATTAGACTCAATTAATCCACCGTGGTCCACTTACCCAACATTAACTTTCTATTAGACTCAATTAATCCACCGTGGTCCACTTACCCAACATTAACTTTCTATTAGACTCAATTAATCCACCGTGGTCCACTTACCCAACATTAACTTTCTATGAGACTCAATTAATCCACCGTGGCCCACTTACCCAACATTAACTTTCTATTAGACTCAATTAATCCACCGTGGTCCACTTACCCAACATTAACTTTCTATTAGACTCAATTAATCCACCGTGGCCCACTTACCCAACATTAACTTTCTATTAGACTCAATTAATCCACCGTGGTCCACTTACCCAACATTAACTTTCTATGAGACTCAATTAATCCACCGTGGTCCACTTACCCAACATTAACTTTCTATTTGACTCAATTAATCCACCGTGGTCCACTTACCCAACATTAACTTTCTATGAGACTCAATTAATCCACCGTGGCCCACTTACCCAACATTAACTTTCTATTTGACTCAATTAATCCACCGTGGTCCACTTACCCAACATTAACTTTCTATGAGACTCAATTAATCCACCGTGGTCCACTTACCCAACATTAACTTTCTATTAGACTCAATTAATCCACCGTGGTCCACTTACCCAACATTAACTGTCATGTTTGTCATTTATTGTCATGTCTTGTCCCTGTGCTCCCCATGCTATTCGTTTCCCTCTGCTGGTCTTGTTTGGTTCTATCCCTCTCTCTCCCCCTCCCTCTCTCACTCTCTCGCTCTCTCTTCTCTCTGTCGTTCCGTTCCTGCTCCCAGCTGTTCCTATTCCCCTAATCATCATTTAGTCTTCCCACACCTGTTCCCGATCCTTTCCCCTGATTAGAGTCCCTATTTATTCCTTTGTGATCCGTTCCTGTGCCGTCGGTTCCTTGTATTGTATTCACCATGCTGTGATTGCGTTTCGCCCTGTCCTGTCGTGTTTTTTGCCGTGATTGTGTATCACCCTGTCCTGTCGTGTTTTGTGCCTTCATCAGACGCTGCGTGTGAGCAGGTGTCTCAGTCGACTACGGCCTGCGCCAACCCGAAGCGACCTGCAGTCTGTGGCCGCTTCTCCAGTTGTTTTCCCCTCTACAATTCTAGAGGATTTCAGTTATTCCGTTTTGAACATTAATAAACTCTGTTTCTGTTAAGTCGCGTTTGGGTCCTCTTTCACCTGCATGACAGAAGGAACCGACCGAGGAATGGACCCAGCGACTTCAGACGCTCGTTACACTGCTGTCGAGATCCAAGGAGCCATGCTCGGCAGACACGAGCAGGAATTGTCTGCTGCTCGCCAGGCCGTGGAAAACCTGGCTGCTCAGGTTTCCGACCTCTCTGGACAGTTCCAGAGTCTACGTCTCGTGCCACCTGTTACTTCCTGGCCTGCCGAGCCTCCAGAACCTAGGGTTAATAACCCACCTTGCTACTCCGGGCAGCCCACTGAATGCCGCTCCTTTCTCACGCAGTGTGAGATTGTGTTCTCTCTCCAACCCAACACATACTCTAGAGAGAGAGCTCGGGTTGCTTACGTCATTTCACTCCTTACTGGCCGGGCTCGAGAATGGGGCACAGCTATCTGGGAGGCAAGGGCTGTTTGCTCTAACTATTTCCAGAACTTTAAAGAGGAGATGATTCGGGTTTTTGACCGTTCAGTTTTTGGTGAGGAGGCTTCTAGGGCCCTGGCTTCCTTATGCCAAGGTGAACGGTCCATAACGGATTATTCCATTGAGTTTCGCACTCTTGCTGCCTCTAGTGAGTGGAACGAGCCGGCGCTGCTCGCTCGTTTTCTGGAGGGACTCCACGCTGTGGTTAAGGATGAGATTCTCTCCCGGGAGGTTCCTTCAGATGTGGACTCTTTGATTGCTCTCGCCATCCGCATAGAACGACGGGTAGATCTTCGTCACCGGGCTCGTGGAAGAGAGCTCGCATCAACGGTGTTTCCCTGCTCCGCATCGCAACCATCTCCCCCTCTGGCTTTGAGACTGAGCCCATGCAGCTGGGAGGGATTCGCATCTCGAATAAGGAGAGGGAACGGAGGATCACCAACCGCCTGTGCCTCTATTGTGGAGTTGCTGGACATTTTGTTAATTCATGTCCAGTAAAAGCCAGAGCTCATCTGTAAGCGGAGGGCTACAGGTGAGCGCAACTACTCAAGTCTCTCCATCAAAGTCCTGTACTACTTTGTCGGTCCACCTACGCTGGACCGGTTCGGGCGCTACATGTAGTGCCTTGATAGACTCTGGGGCTGAGGGTTGTTTCATGGACGAAGCATGGGTTCGGAAACATGACATTCCTTTCAGAGAGTTAGATAAGCCTACGCCCATGTTCGCCTTAGATGGTAGTCATCTTCCCAGTATCAGATTTGAGACACTACCTTTAACCCTCACAGTATCTGGTAACCACAGTGAGACTATTTCTTTTTTGATTTTCCGTTCACCGTTTACACCTGTTGTTTTGGGTCATCCCTGGCTAGTATGTCATAATCCTTCTATTAATTGGTCTAGTAATTCTATCCTATCCTGGAACGTTTCTTGTCATGTGAAGTGTTTAATGTCTGCCATCCCTCCCGTTTCTTCTGTCCCTACTTCTCAGGAGGAACCTGGCGATTTGACAGGAGTGCCGGAGGAATATCATGATCTGCGCACGGTCTTCAGTCGGTCCCGAGCCAACTCCCTTCCTCCTCACCGGTCGTATGATTGTAGTATTGATCTCCTTCCGGGGACCACTCCTCCTCGAGGTAGACTATACTCTCTGTCGGCTCCCGAACGTAAGGCTCTCGAGGATTATTTGTCTGTGTCTCTTGACGCCGGTACCATAGTGCCTTCTTCCTCTCCGGCCGGGGCGGGGTTCTTTTTTGTTAAGAAGAAGGACGGTACTCTGCGCCCTGCGTGGATTATCGAGGGCTGAATGACATAACGGCTAAGAATCGTTATCCGCTTCCCTTATGTCATCAGCCTTCGAGATTCTGCAGGGAGCCAGGTGCTTTACTAAGTTGGACCTTCGTAACGCTTACCATCTCGTGCGCATCAGAGAGGGGGACGAGTGGAAAACGGCGTTTAATACTCCGTTAGGGCATTTTGAGTACCGGGTTCTGCCGTTCGGTCTCGCCAATGCGCCAGCTGTTTTTCAGGCATTAGTTAATGATGTTCTGAGAGACATGCTGAACATTTTTGTTTTTGTCTATCTTGACGATATCCTGATTTTTTCTCCGTCACTCGAGATTCATGTTCAGCACGTTCGACGTGTTCTACAGCGCCTTTTAGAGAATTGTCTCTACGTAAAGGCTGAGAAGTGCTCTTTTCATGTCTCCTCCGTTACTTTTCTCGGTTCCGTTATTTCCGCTGAAGGCATTCAGATGGATTCCGCTAAGGTCCAAGCTGTCAGTGATTGGCCCGTTCCAAGGTCACGTGTCGAGTTGCAGCGCTTTTTAGGTTTCGCTAATTTCTATCGGCGTTTCATTCGTAATTTCGGTCAAGTTGCTGCCCCTCTCACAGCTCTTACTTCTGTCAAGACGTGTTTTAAGTGGTCCGGTTCCGCCCAGGGAGCTTTTGATCTTCTAAAAGAACGTTTTACGTCCGCTCCTATCCTCGTTACTCCTGACGTCACTAGACAATTCATTGTCGAGGTTGACGCTTCAGAGGTAGGCGTGGGAGCCATTCTATCCCAGCGCTTCCAGTCTGACGATAAGGTTCATCCTTGCGCTTATTTTTCTCATCGCCTGTCGCCATCTGAGCGCAACTATGATGTGGGTAACCGTGAACTGCTCGCCATCCGCTTAGCCCTAGGCGAATGGCGACAGTGGTTGGAGGGGGCGACCGTTCCTTTTGTCGTTTGGACAGACCATAAGAACCTTGAGTACATCCGTTCTGCCAAACGACTTAATGCCCGTCAAGCTCGTTGGGCGTTGTTTTTCGCTCGTTTCGAGTTTGTGATTTCTTACCGTCCGGGTAGCAAGAACACCAAGCCTGATGCCTTATCCCGTCTGTTTAGTTCTTCTGTGGCTTCTACTGATCCCGAGGGGATTCTTCCTTATGGGCGTGTTGTCGGGTTAACAGTCTGGGGAATTGAAAGACAGGTTAAGCAAGCACTCACGCACACTGCGTCGCCGCGCGCTTGTCCTAGTAACCTCCTTTTCGTTCCTGTTTCCACTCGTCTGGCTGTTCTTCAGTGGGCTCACTCTGCCAAGTTAGCGGGTCATCCCGGTGTTCGAGGCACTCTTGCGTCTATTCGCCAGCGCTTTTTGGTGGCCGACTCAGGAGCGTGACACGCGCCGTTCGTGGCTGCCTGTTCGGACTGCGCGCAGACTAAGTCGGGTAACTCTCCTCCTGCCGGTCGTCTCAGACCGCTCCCCATTCCTTCTCGACCATGGTCTCACATTGCCTTAGACTTCATTACCGGTCTGCCTTTGTCTGCGGGGAAGACTGTGATTCTGACGGTTGTCGATAGGTTCTCTAAGGCGGCACATTTCATTCCCCTCGCTAAACTTCCTTCCGCTAAGGAGACGGCACAAATCATTATTGAGAATGTATTCAGAATTCATGGCCTCCCGTTAGACGCCGTTTCAGACAGAGGTCCGCAATTCACGTCACAGTTTTGGAGGGAGTTCTGTCGTTTGATTGGTGCGTCCGTCAGTCTCTCTTCCGGGTTTCATCCCCAGTCTAACGGTCAAGCAGAGAGGGCCAATCAGACGATTGGTCGCATACTACGCAGCCTTTCTTTCAGAAACCCTGCGTCTTGGGCAGAACAGCTCCCCTGGGCAGAATACGCTCACAATTCGCTTCCTTCGTCTGCTACCGGGTTATCTCCGTTTCAGAGTAGTCTGGGTTACCAGCCTCCTCTGTTCTCATCCCAGCTTGCCGAGTCCAGCGTTCCCTCCGCTCAAGCGTTTGTCCAACGTTGTGAGCGCACCTGGAGGAGGGTGAGGTCTGCACTTTGCCGTTACAGGGCACAGACGGTGAGAGCCGCCAATAAACGCAGGATTAAGAGTCCAAGGTATTGTTGCGGCCAGAGAGTGTGGCTTTCCACTCGCAACCTTCCTCTTACGACAGTTTCTCGTAAGTTGACTCCGCGGTTCATTGGTCCGTTCCGTGTCTCCCAGGTCGTCAATCCTGTCGCTGTGCGACTGCTTCTTCCGCGACATCTTCGTCGCGTCCATCCTGTCTTCCATGTCTCCTGTGTTAAGCCCTTTCTTCGCACCCCCGTTCGTCTTCCCTCCCCCCCCCGTCCTTGTCGAGAGCGCACCTATTTACAAGGTACATAAAATTATGGACATGCGTTCTCGGGACGGGGTCACCAATACCTAGTGGATTGGGAGGGTTACGGTCCTGAGGAGAGGAGTTGGGTTCCGTCTCGGGACGTGCTGGACCGTTCGCTCATCGATGATTTCCTCCGTTGCCGCCAGGATTCCTCCCTCGAGTGCGCCAGGAGGCGCTCGGTGAGTGGGGGGTACTGTCATGTTTGTCATTTATTGTCATGTCTTGTCCCTGTGCTCCCCATGCTATTCGTTTCCCTCTGCTGGTCTTGTTTGGTTCTATCCCTCTCTCCCCCTCCCTCTCTCACTCTCTCGCTCTCTCTTCTCTCTGTCGTTCCGTTCCTGCTCCCAGCTGTTCCTATTCCCCTAATCATCATTTAGTCTTCCCACACCTGTTCCCGATCCTTTCCCCTGATTAGAGTCCCTATTTATTCCTTTGTGATCCGTTCCTGTGCCGTCGGTTCCTTGTATTGTATTCACCATGCTGTGATTGCGTTTCGCCCTGTCCTGTCGTGTTTTTTGCCGTGATTGTGTATCACCCTGTCCTGTCGTGTTTTGTGCCTTCATCAGACGCTGCGTGTGAGCAGGTGTCTCAGTCGACTACGGCCTGCGCCAACCCGGCGACCTGCAGTCTGTGGCCGCTTCTCCAGTTGTTTTCCCCTCTACAATTCTAGAGGATTTCAGTTATTCCGTTTTGAACATTAATAAACTCTGTTTCTGTTAAGTCGCGTTTGGGTCCTCTTTCACCTGCATGACATTAACTTTCTATTAGACTCAATTAATCCATCGTGGTCCACTTACCCAACATTAACTTTCTATTAGACTCAATTAATCCACCGTGGTCCACTTACCCAACATTAACTTTCTATTAGACTCAATTAATCCACCGTGGTCCACTTACCCAACATTAACTTTCTATTAGACTCAATTAATCCACCGTGGTCCACTTACCCAACATTAACTTTCTATGAGACTCAATTAATCCACCGTGGCCCACTTACCCAACATTAACTTTCTATTAGACTCAATTAATCCACCGTGGTCCACTTACCCAACATTAACTTTCTATTAGACTCAATTAATCCACCGTGGCCCACTTACCCAACATTAACTTTCTATTAGACTCAATTAATCCACCGTGGTCCACTTACCCAACATTAACTTTCTATGAGACTCAATTAATCCACCATGGTCCACTTACCCAACATTAACTTTCTATTTGACTCAATTAATCCACCGTGGTCCACTTACCCAACATTAACTTTCTATGAGACTCAATTAATCCACCGTGGCCCACTTACCCAACATTAACTTTCTATTTGACTCAATTAATCCACCGTGGTCCACTTACCCAACATTAACTTTCTATGAGACTCAATTAATCCACCGTGGCCCACTTACCCAACATTAACTTTCTATTAGACTCAATTAACCCACCGTGGCCCACTTACCCAACATTAACATTAGATTTGCAGGCAGAGCCAGGGGGAGACAGGGGGCTGATACTCAACTTGGGACAGCTTCTGGAAAAATAGACCTCTGGGGAAACACAAAGAAAACACACATAGGCACTCAATGCACAGACACAATCTTTCACAAACCACATAGAAAGACGGAAGGCTGTGAGCGCAGGGACCAACAGTGGTTATGGGAAAGTGAAAGAGAGAGTAGAGGCGGAACCACGGCTGGTGGGTTCTCTTCCCCTTGCTCTCTCAGAGGAAGAGAGGAGGAAATGAAACATAAATAAAGGAGGGATCTATCAGGATTAATGGAGCCTGAGCCTCAACAGAGCTGGAGATTTAGAACTCCTTCCATCCTCTTTCCTTTATCCTTACAAATCCACTTCTCCATTCTTCTTTTCCCCCTTTTACCAGTGGTAGAAAACAAACTCAAAAGTCATACTTGAGTCAAAGTAAAGATACCTTAGTAGAAAATGACTCAAGTAAAAGTGAAAGTCACCCAGTAAAAATGACTTGAGAAACATTCTAATCGTACTTGGTTTTAAATGTACTTACGTATCAAAAGTAAAAGTAATTATAATTTGTAATTCCTCATATTATGCAAACCAGACAGCACAATTTCTATTTTTTTTTTTTTTACGGATAGACAGGGGCACAGTACAACACTCTGACATTAATTTACAAACAAAGCATTTGTGTTTAGTGAGTCCGCCAGATCAGAGGCAGTAGAGATGACCAGGGATGTTCTCTTGATAAGTGGACAAGCTGGATTAACAGATAACAGATAAAGACAACTCCAAAGTTCACAATGGTCAAAGGGTAAAGTAACATTAGAGATCCAGAGGAAAGCAGGAAGCTGAGGAAAAGATATCATCTATCAGATAGAAAAAAAGGTTGACAGACAGACAGACAGACAGACAGACAGACAGACAGACAGACAGACAGACAGACAGACAGACAGACAGACAGACAGACAGACAGACAGACAGACAGACAGACAGACAGACAGACAGACAGACAGACAGACAGACAGACAGACAGAACCGGACTGACTGAACCAGACAGACAGACAGACAGACAGACAGACAGACAGACAGACAGACAGACAGACAGACAGACAGACAGACAGACAGACAGACAGACAGACAGACAGACAGACAGACAGAACCGGACTGACTGAACCAGACAGACAGACAGACAGACAGACAGACAGACAGACAGACAGACAGACAGACAGACAGACAGACAGACAGACAGACAGACAGACAGAACCGGACTGACTGAACCAGACAGACAGACAGACAGACAGACAGACAGACAGACAGACAGACAGACGGACGGACGGACGGACGGACGGACGGACGGACGGACGGACGGACGGACGGACGGACGGACGGACGGACGGACGGACGGACGGACGGACGGACGGACGGACGGACGGACGGACGGACGGACGGACGGACGGACGGACGGACGGACGGACGGACGGACAGACAGACAGACAGACAGACAGACAGACAGACAGACAGACAGACAGACAGACAGACAGACAGACAGACAGTTGGGCCACAACGAGCCAGAACAGCTTCAATGTGCCTTGACATAGATTCTACAAGTGTCTGGAACTCTATTGTAGGGATGCAACATTATTCTTCCACAAGCAATTCCATCATTTGGTGTTTTGTCGATGGTGTTGGAAAACACTGTCTCAGGCACCGTTCCAGAATCTCCCATAAGTGTTCAATTGGGTTGAGATCTGGTGACTGAGACGGCCATGGCATGTGGTTTTCATGCTCATTAAAGTATTCAGTGAGTACCCCCTGTATATAGCCCCGGTATTGTTATTTACTGCTGCTCTTTAATTATTTGTTATTCTTATCTCTTACTTTTGTGGGGGATTTTATTGCTGCAATGTTGGTTAAGGGGTTGTAAAAGTAATTATTTCACTGTAAGGTTGTATTCGGCGCATGTGACAAATACAATTTGATTTGATTTGAGCACTCGTGGACTGGGGATGGGGGGCATTGTCATCCTATAGCCATGGTAGCCAAAATAATGGCCTGCCAACATTTTTAAACATGACCCAAAGAATAGGGGGGTTTTAATTGCTTAAATAACTCAGGAACCACACCTGTGTGGAAGCACCTTCTTTCAATATACTTTGTATCCCTCATTTACGCAAGTGTTTCCATTATTTTGGCAGTTACCTGTACCTACAACAGCCTCACTGCCGGTAAATGCCTGACAGATTCACATGCTACAATAGCTCCCCCTAGTGTCAACTGATCAAATGGCTACTGTTTTCTAAAGATGGTTGACTGGATTAAACTAAGACACAAATGTACTGAGTAAGGCCAACATTCAGTTAAAATGATAAATGTTTCAGTATATAGTATTAACTAAAACATTGGATCTGACAGCTTGAGTTTGACCCTTAATTAAGCCACTATGTCAACAGGGTGTGTCCAAACCTAGGACAGTAGAGGGCACCCACACCTCACTGATCACACCAGTATTCCCCAGACCAGCTCTCACCATGCTCCCTCTGCCTGGCTGTCGCCTGCAGCGCCTCATTCAAATTGAATTATACAGTGAAATAGGATTACATGATAGAGAACTATTGTTGGAGTCTGGAAGAAAAGTAGACTCAGTACATATTACACAAACACACATTCCTGTCTGGCATGTCTTATTTAACTAGGCAAGTCAGTTAAGAACAATGACAGCCTAGGAACAGTTGGTTAACTGCCTTGTTCAGGGGAAGAACGACACATTTGTACCTTGACAGTCAGGGATTTTATCTTACAACCTTTACGGTTGCTAGTCCAAAACTCTATCCACGAGGCTACGCTGCCGCCCCATTCTGATTCACGTCTTGAATAAAACTAGACTGGGAGAATATATTGTTACACATGCTATTCCCTGGTGTAGCATGATGACTTATTTTAGCATTCAGCCTCTGCTTATCTTGAGTGAGTAAAGAAACTGAGTTATGGGCCTATAACAATGTGTGGTTGTGAATGCGTGTGTATGAATGAAACAGTGCTGATTTAAAGACACTTTATTATGGCTGGTGTTCCACTAGATAGTGGGTTGGGGAGCTGATATCCCTTTATAGACAGCTTGCTGCTTCTTCCATGACCCTCTCTGATACACAGGGAGGCCTCTGAGGCAGAATACAATTAAAAAGAGGGAAGTTTATAGAGTCTAAAATAATCTAACAGACATCTAGAGCCCTCCTGAGCCTGGGTACTCATTCTTAACCTTCATCAGCATTTAGTGGTGCGTAATGAGAATAGAAAGGGGGACTATTGAATATGTGTGTGTGTGTGTGTGTGTGTGTGTGTGTGTGTGTGTGTGTGTGTGTGTGTGTGTGTGTGTGTGTGTGTGTGTGTGTGTGTGTGTGTGTGTGTGTGTGTGTGTGTGTGTGTGTGTGTGTGTGTGTGTGTGTGTGTGTGTGTGTGTGTGTGTGTGTGTGTGTGTGTGTGTGTGTGTGTGTGTGTGTGTGTGTGTGAGATGGATAGAGGAGAGCACATGTCAGAGGCCTCCTTCTCTTTGATGTCTCAGTCATATGGTTGATTGACACACTCCACAGAGACCTTATCCTCCAGTGACCTCTAACCTCTGACCTCAGTCTTGTATGAGGGTAGAGTCTGGCCATCACACATTTATAGCTAATTAACCCCTGAACTGAGATCAATTAACCCTGTAACATCACCTTAATAGATAGCCAAACAAGCTGGATTAACAGATAAAGACAACTCCAAAGTTCACAATGGTCAAAGGGTAAAGTAACATTAGAGATCCAGAGGAAAGCAGGAAGCTGAGGAAAAGATATCATCTATCAGATAGAAAAAAAAGGTTGACAGACAGACAGACAGACAGACAGACAGACAGACAGACAGACAGACAGACAGACAGACAGACAGACAGACAGACAGACAGACAGACAGACAGACAGACAGACAGACAGAACCGGACTGACTGAACCAGACAGACAGACAGACAGACAGACAGACAGACAGACAGACAGACAGACAGACAGACAGACAGACAGACAGACAGACAGACAGACAGACAGACAGACAGACAGACAGACAGACAGACAGAACCGGACAGACAGACAGACAGACAGACAGACAGACAGACAGACAGACAGACAGACAGACAGACAGACAGACAGACAGACAGACAGACAGACAGACAGACAGACAGACAGACAGACAGACAGACAGACAGACAGACAGACAGACAGACAGACAGACAGACAGACAGACAGACAGACAGACAGACAGACAGACATGTTTCTATCTAATGAAGTGGAAGCAGAGCCGAGCAGTGAGCAGCAGCAGTAATATGCTGAAGTGGCCAGATATCCAGTAGTCCGGCCCATTAACCTGCTCCTAATGAACTGTGTTATAGGAAATGTTTTTATTAATCACACAGCACCGGGTGACACACGTGTGCTCTCCAGGCTCACTGTGTACATCAATAAGCTTCAACGAGGCTGTAGATTGACTAGACACCCTGCAGGAAACTACATCAGGGCCAAGCAAGCTGCTCACAGCGTTCATGTGTCCATCAGAATGAAAAGGGATCAATTCAGCTTTGGGACTGGTATAACAGAGTCAGAACCGGCCCTAACCAACAAGGGAAGTTCCTGTCCTTCAGATGTCATTGAGGAAAACGTTATGTATGCCCTATGTGTGTTGGCATTGGTTAACACTGAAATGTGACTGTGACATGGTCATGATCACCACCTGTTGCACACAGCAGGTGAACCACAATGGTCAGAGACAGTCTGTTAGTCTACAGAAGATCATAGAAAAGTTGATTCCAATCATTTGCATCAATATCTTAATTCCCTAAATGCATTAAATGGGTTTCCAAACAGCAGCCATCATTATCATACATAATGACATGCTTGGTTCCACTGACATAATGTGTGCAAAAGTGCAAACCAGTCAATTAGTTTAGTAGAACCACAGTGGGTTTGACTATATTCTGCTTGACTGCTGATGAGCAATAGTGTGAGGGCATGAGAGAGAGATATTTGGGGGCACAGGCATGAGGGGCAGAGAGAGAGAGAGAGAGAGAGAGAGAGAGAGAGAGAGAGAGAGAGAGAGAGAGAGAGAGAGAGAGAGAGAGAGAGAGAGAGAGAGAGAGAGAGAGAGAGAGAGAGAGAGAGAGAGAGAGAGAGAGAGAGAGAGAGAGAGAGAGAGAGAGAGAGAGAGAGACAGACTGAGAGACAGACTGAGAGACTGTTTAAACGTCAAAGCCCGTATATGATTCCTTGTCAGTCCACACACGCTGATATGAGCAACGCCAAGGATTCCATTCATCAACTAGGCTTCACCGCGGTGGATATACACTGATACAGCAGAACAGATAGCATCTACTTCATTCTCACTCACACGGTTGCAGGTTGAGCAGGAATTGCATACACTATTTTTCGTGGATGATAATGCGGTACATTCTCATGGATTTCCAATGTTCTAGTGATTGGACTCAAACCCGGGAAAAGTAAAAGGACAGGTGCGTGTTGAAGGAGCCCAGGTGTAGCAGCTGAGCCTGCGTTGGACATGGGACCCTATCTTAGCTTTGGGGAATACAGTGCGGGAGGAATAGCGTCTTCGTGAAGGAAAGCTGACTTCGGGCTGAAGCGGGAATCTGAGGCACTGCGCGCTGCAGAAAAATGCGTTCCAACCACGGCTTTATCTTGCTTCTCCTTAACGGAACAGCGTGCTTGGTAAGCAAGAGGGGCGGCGGTGCCCAGCAGTGTAAAAAAGTTACACCAGTCATATGTGTGTCTGTGTCCATAGTTCCATGTTCATTCACCCCCGTCGTTAATAGGCTACCTTTTCCTTCAGACATGTGCCACTCATTTGTTTGGCGAAAAGTGAAGGGAATTAACCGTGCATATGGTGTCGCACGAGCCAATGGACCCGATAAGGTTCCCTCTCCCAGGGCAGAGACCCGCGACAGTGAGTACGCTGTGAGCGGTTGCCATGGATAGCATGCTGCGCCACGGACAACGGTCCGGTACATTAAGTGTGCCTTGAAACTCCATATTGGAGTTCCTCGGTTGAAGCCTATTCTATCCGTTGCTGAAGTTATTTGTTGATGGACAACGAAAGAGGACTGACTCTCTTTGACCGATCATTACTATATGTTATTAAATAAAAATTGAAAGATAACTTAATAACGGTACAAAGGCGAGACGAATAGGCTACCTGGCATGAGACACAGTGCAACGTGTCCCCCCATACAGGTAATGTCTGGTCAATATTTTAATGTTTCATTGTGCAAGGTTGAGTAAAAAAAAAACAGAAGGAATTTCTAGAATTTTATATTGACCACTAGCTGTTTATTGCAGGCAACACAATTCGACGTTAGTGCACTGTAGCAGTTGCCATTTCAGGTATCACACTGTGCAACCTGGTGTATACGCAATCAAAATGATGTTGTGATTAATGATCTGCAATTACCACAGGATTTAGAGTCCTGGTAAATGTAAGGATTTTAATGAGATAAACATAACTAACATCAAGATGAAACTACGTGCCTTATTGGGCATGTTTATTGACCATGTTGCGTGCAAAATTTTAGTCTAGACTTTAATTTTCTAAACAAATTTACGTGATCATGCTTTACATGTATATCTATATACAGAGCAACAATGTAATTTGGCAAATTTAGAGGCAAATTGTAGCATCAAGAACAAAAACTGAATGACGGAGGCTAAATTCAAGTGTTGTCGCAAGGTTGCTTCTTTGATGTGTTGTGTTGTGTTCTGTTGTGACACCTTTGTGTCAGAGCGGCCGACCTTGTGGCTTTGTAAAGGCACACACACTGAATAACCTTGGGCGCTTCTGACTGAACAAAGACTGTAATCTACAGGTGAAATGTAGGCTATTATAAACTATTCAACTAGTTATTACTCACTGGGCACAGATGTCAGTTCAACGTCTAGTTATCGTTGAGTTGGCAACTAATGTAAAGTCAAGGTGAAATCAACAAAACATGTCACCATGTCGTTGGATTTAGGTTATAAAAGTTGGGTGAAAAAAGACGAAATCCCCTGATGTTGATTATTTTTTTCAAATCAAATCAGTTTTCCACATTGATTCAATGTCATCACATTAATTTATTTGATTGAAATGGCGTGGAAACAAGTTGATTAAACCAGTTTTTGCCCACTGGGTAGTTGCCTAATCCAGGATTTTAAGCACAACAAATTCGTAAAATATAGTAAGAATTGGAAATAACTTCAACTTCAGAAATGCAAAAAATGATTAAAAAAATATTGCGGCATGTAACCACGGAGTTTATAAACCCAGAGGTGCAACATCGCAAGACTTCCTGCGAACACTTGTGAAACAAACCAAGCAGAGCAGGCTGGGGTTTGAGAAGTCAGTGAGAGAAGTGACATTTGTTTCCTTAGTTGTTAATTTTCTTGAAATCTAAAGGCACAACCTAGATTCGAGCCAACGTCTTAAGTAGTTGAACATATTTTTACTCCAACCTCGTGAAAGTGACAAACTGACACCTCTTGAGCCAAAACTACTGGCTGAAATGATACAAAAGTTTGAGAGTGCATCTTAAAGTAGGTAACCTATTTTAAATAAAGACATAGGCCACTGTTTAGTCTACGTGAAATTAAAATGAGATTATGAATCTTTCGAAATAAAAGTCATCATCAGGCCAAATGTTCCACCGTCTCAAAATTATTTTTCTTCATTGATTGAACATTTGTAAAGGATTTGGGTCGTAAGACATATTATTAATAGAGGATATTGGCCTTATTACTTGACAAATTGAATAAATGTTCCCCTCCATTTCCTCCCATCTAAGAGAGAGGTTTTAGGAGTCGGAGAGCATGTTTACGCTTCAAGGTGTATGTTCACACATACTTGCCACATACTCTCAAATGCAGCAGGATTGCACTAATGATGTAATTAATTGGAGTGCAGTTTCTATCAATATTCTACCATGTTGCCTATCTAAAAACCGTGGCGCACCACATCTCTCAGCAGGGTATCTTGAGTAATTCATTAGCAGCATGACATTGATAAATTATAGAGCAATTAATAAATTATCCAATTTATTACACAATAGATCTCGGATTAATAATGATAGACCATGCATTTATATTCAAATTCAGCTGATTTCCCTATTGTACCGCCCCACTCAATATCAGTGTGTAGCCTTTGTCTCTAGGGTGTATAAACCCACTCTGTCTGGATGGAAATAAGGTTATTAATACTCTATCAACACGAAGAAAGCAACAATGATGTGATGGATTTAGCGTCTCAAATGTTAATTACTATGCCAAGCATTGGTTGATATGAATAATATAAACAGTCTTCGTCAGAGTGCTTTGAAATTGACTGCTATGCTGATAAATTATAGTACATTTTTGGCGAAGGTTTAGCAATGTTTCATTCTATGGCATGCAGCTCGGAGATGGGATTCATTTGTTTTTAATGGACTAAATGGCTCGAGCATTCAGTGTTATACAGTCAAGAGCCTATTACAACTAATGTGTTGGTTAAATGTTTATATTAGGGCTATTAACTCACCACTAGTCTCATAGCAATACCATTAGATCCTTACAGTATGACAGGCAATATCAGGGGTTATTGTGCTTTCTATAGGTTCACGCGCGCACACACACACCACACACATACAGATCGAGAGAGAAAGAGAAAGACAGAGCGAGAGACAGGTAAGGGGATTCTGGCTCCTAGCATATCCACTGTGTGCCTTGTGCCCATAATGACTGGGGTTACTAAAGGGATGAATAAGGAAGAGAGTGCAGAAAGGGAGAGTTAGCAGTCAAATACAGGGCGAGGGACAGCCTAGTGTGGATAGGACAGAAAAAGACAAGGACAGAAATGTGTAGAACAGCATACAACGAGAACAGAGAGTATGGAGAGAGACAGAATGAAATGAAAGAGTTGGGGCAGAGAAAGACGGAGGGAAGGAGAGGGATTGAAATGGATAGAGCATAGAATAGATGGAGGAGTAACAGTAGTAGTAGTAATAATAATAACAATACATTTTATTTGGTGGACGCCTTTCAGGACACTCAAGGACATTTTCCATTAACAGTACGTCTACATCAAATCAAGTGTAACAATCAATGTGCAATTAGAAATCAAAGGACCAGACAAAACAGGACAAATAAAATGAGGAGGGAGGGCTTGGGTAGAGGATATAAACCAAGTGTAGTAGGGTTTGGGTTTAGGGGGTCGGATTGGGAATAGGCAAAGGGAAGGGTTTGGGTCTAGGGGGTTGGATTGGGAATAGGCAAAGGGAAGGGTTTAGGGTAAAGGTTGGGAATAGGCAAAGGGAAGGGTAAGGGTTTGGGTTTAGGGGGTAGGTTTGGGAATAGGCAAAGGGAGGGGTTTGGGTTTAGGGGGTCTGGTTGGGAATAGGCAAAGGGAAGGGTTTAGGGGGTAGGGTTGGGAATAGGCAAAGGGAAGGGTAAGGGTTTGGGAATAGGCAAAGGGGGGGGTTTGGGTTTAGGGGTCTGGTTGGGAATAGGCAAAGGGAAGGGTTTAGGGTAAGGATTTAGGGGGTAGGGTTTGGAATAGGCAAAGGGACGGGTTTAGGGTAAGGGTTTGGGTTTGGGGGGGACACATGGATACTGAGAAGGTGTGTAGGACAGAGTGAATCATAGGCTACAGGTTATAGGCTTCCTATGAAGAGGTGTGTTTTGAGGAGGTTTTTGAATAAGATGACTGTGGCTTCACGTTGTATGTGTGTGTTATGCAGGTGAGTGAGGACCCAAAAGCGACTTAACAGATACAGAGTTTATTCAAGTCCAAACAGAAAATAACAAATCCTGAATCCTTAACAGGAAATGTCCAAATGGGGAATAACAGAAATCCTCTAGTTTGTAGAGGGGAATAACAGGATAAGCGGCCACAGACTGCAGGTCCCTTCGGGTAGGCGCAGGCCGTAGCTGACAGAGACACCTGCTCACACGCAGCATCTGATGAAGGCAAAAACACGACAGGACGGAACAAGAACACAGCACAGCAAACAAGGATCCGACAAGGACAGAAGCAGAAACGAAGAGAGAAATAGAGACTTAATCAGAGGGCAAAATAGGGGACAGATGTGAAAGAGTAAACGAGGTCGTTAGGAGAATGAGGAACAGCTGGGAGCAGGAACGGAACGATAGAGAGAGAGAGAGAGAAAGAGAGAGGGAAAGAAACCTAATAAGACCAGCAGGGGGAAACGAATAGAAGAGAAAGCACAGGGACAAGACATGACAATCTATGACAATACATGACAGTGTGGGCGTAGTGCATTCCAGAGCCTGGGTGCTGAGCAGCTGAAGGCCCGGGCACCCATGGTGGAGAGGCAGAATGAGGGGGTGACAAGGAGACCAGCAGTGGAGGAGCGGATGGAGCGAGAGGGGGCATAGACTAGGAAAAGGTCAGAGAGGTCGGTGGATGCCAGGTTGTGGAGGGATTTGTAGGTGAAGATGAGTGTCTTAAAGTAAGTATAGGATTGCACAGGGAGACAGTGTAGATTGATGAGGATTGGTGTGATGTGTTCAGTCGATCTGGTGTGGGTGAGGATTCTGGCAGCATAGTTCTGGACCAGCTGGAATCTGTTGGTGAGTTTGGTGAGGATACCAGGGAGGAGAGGGCTGCAGTAGTGCAGTCGGGAGGTGATGAAGGCATGGATGAGGGTTTCGGTGCAGTAGTATGCAAGTGATAAGAAGTGAATTGTACTGGTAAAACTAAGACAATACTGTATATTACACATTCACAATCTCACTTTCTCACTCATGCATGCACACACCCACACACACACACCACACACATACACCACAGGGACGCGTGAGGGGTTATATGCAATGGAGCACTGGTCTGAAATTTGCATTGTAACCTTCAAACAGCAGGGATCACCAGGGATGAAGGAGCTCTGCTCTCACACACACGCATTCAGTGAACTCACACTCTACCCAGTTTCGGAGAGGCAGGCACGTATTGAACAAGGTCTTCTATAGGCTAGAAGCCTCAGGTACTCAGAGACCTTGAGAGGTTGCACATGTCCTCCGCACTCCACAGATTGTCACCCTCTATACATACAGTAGTTGTCAGAGATCAGGATTTCCAATGTATTAAGTATAGTTTTACAATTCTAAGTTTAAGGGGAAATGGAATGGGAACAACAGAGAGTAGCCATAGGCCAACAGAGAGTAGCCATAGGCCAACAGAGAGTAGCCATAGGCCAACAGAGAGTAGCCATAGGCCAACAGAGAGTAGCCATAGGCCAACAGAGAGTAGCCATAGGCCAACAGAGAGTAGCCATAGGCCAACAGAGAGTAGCCATAGGCCAACAGAGAGTAGCCATAGGCCAACAGAGATGTGTGGAATATTCACCCAGTAAGAGATCTGAGGTGCTGTCCAAAGATCTGGAGTGGCTCTGGACTTTCGTGGGTTTTAGCATTAGTTGCGCTCCCTTTCCATGGTGCTGAAAACGTCTTCTATGTTCCCGTGTTAGTTGCGATTCCTGTCCATGGTGCTGAAACATCAGTGTGCCGTCTTAAGTATTACCTGGGGCTTCTCTCAATTAAGTTACGCTGCAGACAGCACTCTGATCTATACAGCTCTATGTTTTCTGGTTACAGGCCGGGCATCTGCAGCTACATGACTGATCTATGTTTATACAGCTGTGTGTTGTATGAGCTTTATGTATATGTTGAGCATCAGGGTCTGATCTCACTGATCTGTTTTCACTCCAGCCTTTCTACCCCTGTCCACTATGAAGTCTATAGGATCATTACATATCTGACATCTAGTTGCCAGTGCAATTTTAGGTGTTCGTATTTTCAACTCTTCATATTGAACAAAGGTATTAAACAGAGCATCTTTCCACAGCGTGTTGTGTTATTTGAGGTTAAGAGATTGGCTGAAGGTCATTTTAACCACATGCACCTCTTTTCCCCTCTTTTGTCTTGTCAGAAAGTCTTTGAGTCATCTTTCTTAGATACCCAGCCCTCCCTTCACAGTCAGTGACCTTGTCCACCCAGATTCATTCCTCACTAAGCAGGACAACACCAGCCATGCTCCCCCTGTACAACACAATAATACATCCAAAGCATTCCAAACTGAGACAGAGAGACACATACTGCACATGGCCACACAAATATTGTATAATACAGCAATGCTGTATCAACACAATCACATTAGATGACTGCCGATGCAAAGCTGTGCATTATAGTCCTGCTTCTCTGTCTCCAGGTTCAATCACAGCCTCAAACAGTATTTATTTATTTTTTACCTTTATTTTACTAGGCAAGTCAGTTAAGAACAAATTCTTATTTTCAATGACGGCCTAGGAACAGTGGGTTAACTGCCTGTTCAGGGGCAGAACGACAGAGGCCTGTACCTTGTCAGCTCGGGGATTTGAACTTGCAACCTTCCGGTTACTAGTCCAACGGTCTAACCACTAGGCTACCCTGCCACCTCAGAAGTATCAATCAGTCACAAACAGTACAGTTATACTATGGCCTCACAAACACAGATAAGCTATAGCCATATCTCTGTCTCTCATTTTCTGTATTGATTGTTTTGTTTAACCTTTGTCTATCCAGGTTTCATTGAGATCAAAACTCTTTTACAAGATGGACCAGGTCCAAGACAAGAGCAGGCAGGGTCACGGTGTAACAAGAGGTTACAGACCTCCCTGTGGACAATAGATTCTTATTGTACTTCAATAATTCCTCCAACAGACAAGAGCTAGACAGACACACTACAGTGAATGAGAGGAGCTTTAGAGAAGAGGCTGAGAAAAGGTCCAGTGGTGTTATTATGGACAGGCTGTCACTTCCTGCTCGGGTTATAAAACAGCTTGAGTTATGCGCAGGCATGGCATGGACTACCCTAGAGGTGCGCCATTCTCCTGCCCACCCAGCGAGTACCCCAGTGCTGGCCCTCAGGCCATCCTCAGCCCCCCAGGCCCTCAGCATCCCCTGCTGCCTGACTGACTGACATACAGCAGTAGAGAGAGGCATGATGGGTAGAGGGAGAGTGTGCTCTGTGACACATCAACAAACAGGCACAAAGCTGCCTGTCCACAGACAGAAAACACTTTTCTGAACAAGCGCAATTGTCAAATCAAATTATACAGATGTAGATCTTGCCGTGAAATTCTTACTTAACCAACAATGCAGTTTGAAGAAAATAAGAGCTAAGAAACATTTACCAAATAAACAAAAGTTAAAAAAGGAACCCAATAAAATAACAAAGGCTTTATACGGGGTACCGGTACCAAGTAAATGTGCGGGGGTACAGGTTAGTCCAGGTAGTTGAAGTAATATGTACATGCACGTAGGGCTAACGTAACTATGCATAGATAATAAGCAGCGAGTAACAGCAATATAAAAAAGGGAGGAGGGTGAAGGTCAATGCAAATAGTCTGGGTAGACATTTGATTCATTGTTCAACAGTCTTGTGGTTTGGGGGTAGAAGCGGTTAAAGAGCCTTTTGGACCAAGACTTGGCGTTCTGGTACCGCTTGCAGTGCTGTAGCAGAGAGAACAGTCTATGACTAGGGTGACTGTCTTGTCTTTGACAATTTTTTGGACCTTCCTCTGACACTGCCTAGTATCTAGGTCCTGGATGGCAGGAAGCTTGGCCCCTGTGATGTACTGGGCCATACGCACTACCCTCTGTAGCGCCTTACGGTCAGATGCCGAGCAGTTGCCATACCAGGCCGATCAGGATGCTCTCGATTGCGCAGCTGTAGAACTTTTTGAGGATCTGGGACCCATGCCAAATCTTTTCAGTCTGCTGAAGGGGAATAGGCATTTTCGTGCCTTCTTCACTGTGTTTGTAAAATAATTGTTTGTTGGTGATGAACTTGAAGCTCTCGATCCGCTCTACTACAGCCCCATTGATGTAAATGGGGGAGTGTTCGGCCCTCCTTTTCCTGTAGTCCACAATCAGCTTCTTTATCTTGCTCATGTTAAGGGAGAGGTTATTGTCCTGGCACAACACGGCCAGGTCTCTGCCCTCCTCCCTATATGCTGTCTCATCGTTGTCGGTGATCAGGCCTACCACCGCTGTGTTGTTAGCTAACTTAATGATGGTGTCGTGCTTGGCCACGCAGTTGTGGGCGAACAGGGAGTACGGGAGGGGTCTAAGAATGCACCCCTAAGGGGGCCCCGTGTTGAGGATCAGCGTAGCACATGCGTTGTTGCCTATCCTTACCACCTGGGGGTGGCCCGTCAGGAGGTCCAGGATCTAGTTGTGGAGGGAGGTGTTTAGTCCCAGCGTCCTTAAATTAGTGATGAGCTTTGTGGGTGCTATGGTGTTGAATGCTGAGCTGTAGTCAATTAACAGCATTCTCACATAGGTGTTCCTTTTGTCCAGGTGGAGAAGGGCAGTGTGGAGTGCAATTGAGATTGCGCCATCTGTGGATCTGTTGGGGCGGTATGCGAATTGTAGTGGGTCTAGGGTATCCGGGATGATGGTGTTGATGTGAGTCATGACCAGCCTTTCAAGCACTTCATGCCTATAGACGTGAGTGCTATGGGGCGGTAGTCATTTAGGCAGGTTACCTTAGTGTTCTTGGGCACAGGGACTATAGTGGTCTGTTTGAAACACATAGGTATTACAGACATCGGACAGAAAGAGGTTGAAAATGTCTGTGAAGACACTTGCCAGTTGATCTGCGCATGCTCTGAGTACACGTCCTGGTAATCAGTCTGGCCCGCGGTCTTGTGAATGTTGATTTGTTTAAAGGTCTTACTCACATCGGCTATGGAGAGTGTAATCACACAGTCGTCTGAAACAGCTGGTGCTCTCATGCATGATTCAGTGTTATTTTCCTTAAGGTGAGCATAAATTGCATATAGCCTGTCTGGTAGGCTTGTGTCACTGGGCAGCTCGTGGCTGGGTTTCCCATTGTAGTCAGTAATAGTATGCATCCAACGTTCACAGAGCCGGTGTAGTAGGATTCAATCTTAGACCTGTGTTGACGCTTTGCCTGTTTTATGGTTCGTCGGAGGGCGTAGCGGGATTTCTTATAAGTGTCCTGCTGCTTGAAAGCGGCAGCTCTAGCCTTTAGCTCGGTGCGAATGTTGCCTGTAATCCATGGCTTCTGGTTGGTATATGTACGTACGGTCATTGTGGGGACGACATGATCAATGCACTTATTGATAAAGCCGGTGACTGAGGTGGTATACTCCTCAATGCCATCGGATGAATCCCAGAATTTGTATTTTTTTAAACTAAGCAAGTCAGTTAAAAACAAATTCGTATTTACAATGACGGCCTACCCAAACATAGCTGGGCCAATTGTGCGCCGCCCTATGGGACTCCCAATCACGGCCGGATGTGATACAATCTGGAATCAAACCAATATCTGTAGTGATGCCTCTAGCACTGATATGCAGTGCCTTAGACCGCTGCACCACTCGGGAGCCAACATATTCCAGTTTGTGCTAGCAGTCCTGTAGCTTAGCATCTACATCATCTGACCACTTCCGTATTGAGTGAGTCATTGGTACTTCCTGCTTTAGTTTTTGCTAGTACGCAGGAGTTAGTAGGATAAAATGATGGTCAGATTTGCCAAATGGATGGCGAGGGAGAGCTTTGTACGGGTCTCTGTGCGTGGAGTGAAGTTGGTCTAGAGTTGTTTTTCCACTGGTTGCACATGTGACATGCTGGTAGAAATGAGGTGAAACGGATTTAAGATTTCCTGCATTAAAGTCCCCGGCCACTAGGAGCACTGCTTCTGGATGAGCATCTTCTTGTTTGCTTATGGCCTTATACAGCTCGTTGAGTGCGGTCTTAGTGCCAGCATCGGTTTTTGATGGTAAATAGACAGCTACGAAAAGTATAGATGAAAACTCTCTTAGTAGATAGTGTGGTCTACAGCTTATCATGATGTACTCTACCTCAGGTGAGCAAAACCTAGAGACTTCCTCAATATTAGAGACCACGCACCAGCTGTTATTGACAAATTTACACAGACCACCACCCTCGTCTTACCGGAGGTAACTGTCGATGCACGGAAAACCCTGCCAACTCTATGTTATCCATGTCGTCATTTAACCAACTCGGTGAAACATAAGATATTACAGTTTTTAATGTCCCGTTGGTAGGATAGTCTCGAACAGAGCTCATCCAGTTTATTCTCCAGTGATTGCACCTTGGCCAGGACGGTTGGTAGAGCCGGGTTATTCACTCGCCAACTAATTCTCACAAGTCACCCGGATCTGCGGCCCCTGTATCTCTGTCTCCTCTTCATGTGAATGACGGGGATTTGGGCCTGGTCCGGGAGCAGCAGTATATCCTTTGCGTAATCGCTGTTCTGATATCCAGAAGCTTTTTTCGGTCATAAGAGACGGTAGCAGAAACATTACGTACAAAAATGCTTCTAGTGACATGCTGGTAGAAATGAGGTAAAACGGATTTAAGCAACGTGAAAAAACACACAAAAGAGCACAATTGGTTAGGAGCCCGTGAAACAGCAGCCATCCCCTCCGGCTCCATTGTGTGGCATGGATGATCCTAGAGAATTGCCTTTCTTCTGCCCAAACAGTTGTGGCATTCTCCTCTGAAACACTGGGGCACATAGAAAAAAGGGCATTGGATGAATTGTGCTTGATTGATTGGTTGACAATAGGTTGGGGTGGGAGGTCCTGTATAAACACAAACTCACTTCCTTGACAACTTCCTTCACAACTGCTCTGCTGTCAACCAATCATGTCAATACGGAGCTATACAGAGCCCTCTGCATTGTTAAAAATTTGAGAGCATGTGGCAATGCCGTACAGAGCTTGATTTGGTGTCTGCATGCCTCTGGAGACTCTGCAATTGCGTCACACCCTCCATACAAAATCTCCGACCACATTTTCAGATCAAGCATAAATTGGCTTTAAGTCATAAATTGGCTCTAATTCAATAGAATTAGAAGTAATTTCACCTTTGATTATTAGGAAGGCAGCGTCACACTATTTTATTCCTCTGAGAATGCTAGCCACTCGAGAGCTTCCCATTTGTGCTGAATATATTTTTATTTATGTAAATAAAAAGTTATCTCAAGAACAAACAGCATTAGAGAGGATGGTGGCAGAACTCCTTTTTACTGGAAATAGAAGCAGGTTTATTAGAAGAGGGGACATCTGTCACCATCTGCTACTACAAAGAGACCACTAGTGATGTCCTCCTGATGATGCAGTGGGCTATGGGTCCCAAACTGGGGCTTCTGCTGACCTCACCAGTCTGTGACGGGGGCTCCTGGTGACATCATCAGGGGGTGATGGGGATTCTGCTGACCTCACCAGTCTGTGACGGGGGCTCCTGGTGACATCATCAGGGGGTGATGGGGCTTCTGCTGACCTCACCAGTCTGTGACGGGGGCTCCTGGTGACATCATCAGGGGGTGATGGGGCTTCTGCTGACCTCACCAGTCTGTGACGGGGGCTCCTGGTGACATCATCAGGGGGTGATGGGGATTCTGCTGACCTCACAAGTCTGTGATGGGGGCTCCTGGTGACATCATCAGGGGGTGATGGGGATTCTGCTGACCTCACCAGTCTGTGACGGGCTGTTTGGTTACAGTAGGGAGGGAGAAAAGACATACAAGTATCTACCCACTCCAACAACCAGCTGACTTAGGGACCTCCAGGGTATAGTCCCGAGATGTTGAAGTGATCTGAAGGACTAGAGTACTATATGTCTCCAAGGGTAGTGCTCTGCTCTGGATGGGTTTTCTGTTTACTGTTCTAGAACAGACTGAGTTTGTACTGTAGCTTAAAGGAGATGAATGATGTCGGTTGGAGCCGTGACAATGTCGATGGAGATGTCCACACACTGTTGATGTTTGTACTATAACCAGACAGAAAAGACAGTTAATACTAACTATGTCCACTGATATGACCTCAAATGAAAGTTAAGCCCAGTATTCCACAGTGCATCACCACAGAGAGAGAGTGTGTTAGAGAGAGTTAGAGGGAGGGAGAGATAGAGAGAGGGAGAGAGAGTCCAGTCCCCACTCAGGTCCTCTCAGACAGGTGGGCATATACAGTAGTAGAACTCTACTTTAATCAGTTCTATCCCATCAACCCCTGCTCTCGCTCTCCTCCTGCTCTATTCTGCTCCAGCACCGCACTCCACTCAGCCGCCTTGTCGATATCTTATAATGTTCAAATTTGATAGCCAATTCAGAGCAAGGCTCTCCCTCAGCATACTAAATGAAGCTGCAGGTCCAGTGGGATGGTAGAACTGAACTTGTCCAAAATGAGTAAGGAGCTCAAAACAGAGAGAAAGTGGCTGAATGTAGTGAGTTCATCCACCCAGCATAGAGCTGAATGTAGTGAGTTCATCCACCCAGCATAGAGCTGAATGTAGTGAGTTCATCCACCCAGCATAGAGCTGAATGTAGTGAGTTCATCCACCCAGCATAGAGCTGAATGTAGTGAGTTCATCCACCCAGCATAGAGCTGAATGTAGTGAGTTCATCCACCCAGCATAGAGCTGAATGTAGTGAGTTCTGAATGTGAATGTGAGTTCATCCACCCAGCATAGAGCTGAATGTAGTGAGTTCATCCACCCAGCATAGAGCTGAATGTAGTGAGTTCATCCACCCAGCATAGAGCTGAATGTAGTGAGTTCATCCACCCAGCATAGAGCTGAGAGCCATCCACAGCATAGAGCTGAATGTAGTGAGTTCATCCACCCAGCATAGAGCTGAATGTAGTGAGTTCATCCACCCAGCATAGAGCTGAATGTAGTGAGTTCATCCACCCAGCATAGAGCTGAATGTAGTGAGTTCATCCACCCAGCATAGAGCTGAATGTAGTGAGTTCATCCACCCAGCGCAGAGCTGAATTTAGTGAGTTCATCCACCCAGCGCAGACCTGAATTTAGTGAGTTCATCCACCCAGCGCCGAGCTGAATTTAGTGAGTTCATCCACCCAGCGCCGAGCTGAATTTAGTGAGTTCATCCACCCAGCGCAGAGCTGAATTTAGTGAGTTCATCCACCCAGCGCAGAGCTGAATTTAGTGAGTTCATCCACCCAGCGCCGAGCTGAATTTAGTGAGTTCATCCACCCAGCGCAGAGCTGAATGTAGTGAGTTCATCCACCCAGCGCAGAGCTAAGCTCCGGTGATCCCTTTGAAGCTGACGTAAATTATTAATTAAGAGTCAAACGCCTTGTTTCTTGTGAAATTACCTTTCCCTCCCCCGGCCCTCCCGTCCACGCTAGCCAGTGGAATAATTAGTTATAAGGGCACAGCCGCTCTCCGATTTTAATCATGTAACAGAAGGAGAATATTCCTACAGTGAACGCATTAGGTCTGGAGGTTGGTGGGAGGGGAAAAAACCCACAAAGCGTCAGTGAACACTCTGGAAATATGAGCAGGCGCTTGAGCCTGTAATTAAAAATGTATGTCATATTAGAGATGAAGATTTCAACTCAACAGCCAGAGGAAAATTGAGAGCTTATTGAAGCCATCTGCTGCCCAGGAGAAGGATGTGCTGCAATAACACATGCTGTGTGTCTCTATATGATCAAATACCATATACACTGTCTCGATACGTGTGGATATTGATGAGAAGACACATCTGAATAGGTAAAACTCTCTATTTTCAGTATCAGTATTTCTCTAGTTGACACAATGGCCTCTCATCACCACCTGAGCACTGTGACAGAACAGAGATTTGAGCTAACTTTCTCCATAATCTCTGTTCTGGCTTTTAGCAACTGTGTGCCGTGACGCCAGGGGAACGGGTGGGTAAAATGGTGTACCTGTCACTTTAATAGTCTGAACATTTCCTGTGGAGCTGGTGGGCTCTTGTTGATCATTTCCTCCCTCTCATCTTCTCCCGTTCCTCTACCCCCTGCCGTGAGAGAGGCCCCAGGCCTGTACTCACTAACGCTTAATGCGTCACAATTACCACAGTGATGGAGCCTGCAGACCCCCCACATTCCCTCCAACCATTTCACTGACTCACACATGACAGACAGATGACAAAATCATCCCCCGCCAACAACCCTAGACTCTGACCTGATTGCACCTTCGCCCTCATTTCAGCTTTGTGTAGCTCAGATCAGCTGATAAGCACTCTTTATGAAGCTTCATAAGTACTTTGAAACCTAACACCAACACTGTTCCTCGGATTACAACTCGGCCTAATACAGCTGCTGTTAAACAGGTTGATTCATCTTCTTCAAACTGCTGTGCCATGCTATGTCAGTCTTATACAGCACTATTCAGCCTCATAGCATGTGTTTCCATCTTTCACTTCAGACATCCGTCAACAGAAGCAGGCCAGTGTATAACCTTCAGCACGGTGACTCACTCTACACAAGCGTTCCTTCAAGCCGTTAACCATCTGCTCTAAAGCGAGGGGGATCTCATCCTCATTGTTTTACTACCCCAGTAATCATCCATGAAGCCTGTTCTAACGTGTCTCCCACACTGATGCTGTGCACTTCAATCGTTTGTTCTACAGCAGCACTCCCTCTTCCCTAACCTCTAACACACACGTCCTGTCTCACCCCGAATGCTCGGTTTACATATTCAGCTCCTTAAACGAACACATCTCATGCAAGTTATGGCTCAGTGAGATTGTATTATAGGGGGGACAATGTGTTTGTTGTTCAGCTCTTCTCCTTGCCGGCACTGCCTGTCTGAGTCACTGAATCACTGTGTGTCTGGGAAATGAGCTCAGTGTAAACACAAGAGTGTCATAAAGATTCATATAGTGGCACATTCCACACAACCCTGGAGGGCACTGTGATGGCCACCACTGAGACTCTGCAGTGCCACCTAGGGAGACTGGCAGACAGGCAGCGTGCTGCTCTTTGCCCACCAGACACCGTCCCATGAAGGGAGAGGAGTCAAACCCAAAGTGGCACATCATTCAGGGACAAGGGGAAATCACAGTCATAGCGCCTGGCACGCACTCGCAGGCAAGAGAAGGCTTCTGAATAGATTCAAATCAATATGTGTTCTGCTCCATGTATTTATTCATTATTAAAGAAGCCAATGAGGGATTCTCAGGGACGCTATCAGAAATGCCAAATAATATCACATTTTAGCCAACAGGGTTCCTTGTCAGGCTGATGTGTTTGTGTCTGAATGAGGGTCAGCTCTCTGTGGGAAACATGGGAGACAGTGTTCACTGTGGCCCATCCCAGGTAAACAGACCAGGGGTGTGTAGTGTTGACTGTGGCCCAGCCCAGGTAACTCAAACAGCCGTAGAGGGACCAGACAGGAAGGCTGAGGTCTGGGGACTCCTCATCTCCTCCAGAGTCCATAGCTAGACCATAACGCAACAACATCAATAGGGAATCCTCTACAGACTGCTGCAATGCCTTGCAAGTTGTTACGAAAGGAAATACATGTTTTAGAGCGACAGAAAATCAATATTACAAGACTGTCTGAAATGCAAGAGAACAAATCTGAGTGAGCCTGTAGAAATCTGTATAAAATGGAGTAAGAATGAGTAAAACTTAATAATCCTGACTAAGCCGGTATAAGGAAGCCCTGACACTCTAAACAGTGGATGGATCAGAGCACAGACAGAGCAGCATGCATTATGAATCACTGTATAACAGTGGGATCACTTAGAGAAACCCTGCTCTATCTGGCAGAGAGAGAGAGAGAGAGAGAGAGAGAGAGAGAGAGAGAGAGAGAGAGAGAGAGAGAGAGAGAGAAGAGAGAGAGAGAGAGAGAGAGCATGCACACAAATACCCACACACACACACTTATGCCTCGCTAATAGGGTACTGTCCACACACATTCCGGCAACCATCCATTGCATAATGACACTAACACAAACAGAGGAACGGCGACACAAACAGACTCCTATCCTCTCCACGGTTAGATCAAAAGGACAGAAGATCACTCCGGGCTCCCACAGTCGACAGTGCCTACCTGTTAATAGATCATTACCATCTAATAATTACCCATTACAGCCTGCTCTCACACACACTCCACAAAGCCACGGCTGAGCCGAGCACGACTGTCTTATCTCTCTCTCTCCTTTCTCCTCACTCACTGTTAACATCTGACAGTTTTGTGTGTGTGTCAATACAGATTTTTTAATTAAAACATAAAAAACCTTAATTGCACATCAAGGTTTATTCACCTGCCCCTCCTCCAACCCCACACCGAAGGCACCAAAGCAATAATTGTTTCTCCACTCAGGCCTGCACTATGGGGCTTAAATCTGTACCTTCATCCCCCCGGGCCTCTCAAGTAGATGAAGGTATAGGAGTCGATTTCTATTTCATCTGCTGCTTGGGGAGCAATATAGCTTCTCTGAAAACCAGACGTTAAGGTATATCTGTTCTCAACCTGAATAGACACCAGAATGTAACAGCAGCAACATATACACCTGCATACTCAAACATTCATTTATAAGAGTACAACATTGATAGAATGTCACAGTTGATATCTATAGCACCAGGAGCTAAATTAAGTATCGATTACATCTTTCATTCCTTTTCTGTCCTTGTTTCTTTACTCCCTTGATAATAACTCCCCTTTCCCCTTTTTTCATCTCTTTTCTCTCTCTCTCTTTCTCACTTTCCCTTTCACCCTTTTTCTCTCTCACACACCCTCTCCCTCTCCCCCTCCCTCTCTCTCTTGCTCTCTCAAACACACACTCTCCCCCTCTCTCTCTTTCTCACTTTCCCTTTCACCCTTTTTCTCTCTCACACACCTTCTCCCCCTCTCTCTCTCTTTCTCACTTTCCTTTCACCCTTTTTCTCTCTCACACACCCTCTCCCCCTCCCTCTCTCTCACTCTCTTGCTCTCTCACACACCCTCTCCCCCTCCCTCTCTCTCACTCTCTCAAACACACACTCTCCCCTCCCTCTCTCTCACTCTCTTGCTCTCTCACACACCCTCTCCCCTCCCTCTCTCTCACTCTCTCAAACACACACTCTCCCCTCCCTCTCTCTCACTCTCTTGCTCTCTCACACACCCTCTCCCCCTCCCTCTCTCTCACTCTCTTGCTCTCTCAAACACACACTCTCCCCCTCTCTAACATTCAACCTCTTTTTCTCATTCTCTCTCTCCCTATCCCTCTTTATCTCCAGCTGGCCCTGGGTCAAGAAGATGACTCTCCAAGCCCCAAGAGCTCCTCAGCAGACGGGTCGTCCTCTAAGACGGTGGGTCTCCTGGGGAGTCAGACTCCCCTTTCCCCCCTGAGTCGCTGGATGCTCCAGAGTAAAAGTCGGGCAGCCAATGCCACCTCCCTGGAGCTGCCCTACCGCTCACCCATACCCTTCTCCAAGCAGGAGTTCTGGGAGATGCTGGGTAGTGACCTGATGAAGCCAGACACCTCCTCTTCCTCCCGCGTCAAACGCCGGCCCATCGTCAAGACGGGCAAGTTCAAGAAGATGTTTGGCTGGGGAGACTTTTACTCTAATATCAAGACGGTGCGCCTCAACCTGCTGATTACCGGCAAGATCGTAGACCATGGCAACGGAACGTTCAGCGTCTACTTCCGCCACAACTCCACGGGCCAAGGCAACATCTCAGTCAGCCTGGTGCCGCCGGTCAAGGCGGTGGAGTTTGACCTGGAGCGCCAGAGTGTGGTCTACCCCAAGGACTCTAAGATCTTCAACTGCCGCGTGGACTATGAGAAGGTGGACCGCAGCAAGCGCACGTCGCTGTGCAACTACGACCCGTCCAAGACCTGCTTCCAGGAGCAGACACAGAGCCATGTCTCCTGGATCTGTTCCAAGCCCTTCAAGGTCATCTGTATCTACATCTCCTTCTACAGTACAGACTACCGCCTGGTCCAGAAGGTCTGCCCGGACTACAACTACCACAACGAGATGCCCTACCTGCCCTCGGGCTAGAGGGGGACACACAGGAGGGGGAGAGGAAGGACGAGGGGGGAGTGACTCTGTAGGGTGAGGGGCCACCAGATTGTGCTGAATTCAACTTTTTATGTAATTTGCTGCAACGCCTCACCAGACAACCCCTCGCTGTAGCCAGACTACTGTACCCTGTAAAAACGTATATATGCAAAAATTACAGTATGCACATTGAGGCATTGATATTTAGAGTGCTGTCACGAAGCATTCATCGACAGAAACAGTAGTAACTAGCACGCCCAACATCATCACACACGTTTACCTCAACTCAAACCTCTAATTTCGCTACCTACTTTGCTAAATACAGAAAACACCTACAAACATCTATGAATGTTTTCGTGAACTACTGCACACTGTCATTCAGGCGAGGTAGCACTCTACTTTCAAAAGGGCATCTTCCATTTGTTTCTGTATGGACCCTTGTCCCAATCTTTCCCAATGCTCCCATATCCCACCCCTCTCTCTCCCCACCCCTATGTCATCCCTATAGGCTATCCCACCCCCCTCTCTCCCCACCCCTATGTCATCCCGATAGGCTATCCCACCCCTCTCTCTCCCCACCCCTATGTCATCCCGATAGGCTATCCCACCCCTATCTCTCCCCACCCCTATGTCATCCCGATAGGCTATCCCACCCCTATATCATCCCGATAGGCTATCCCACCCCAATGTCGTCCCGATAGGCTATCCCACCCCTATGTCATCCCGATAGGCTATCCCACCCCTATGTCATCCCGATAGGCTATCCCACCCCTATGTCATCCCGATAGGCTATCCCACCCCTATGTCATCCCGATAGGCTATCCCACCCAATGTTTATGTGTTTATGTTTATGTTTATTCTAAAGGTATGACATTCTGTCAAACATCATCTCTCTCTTTCCCTGAATTATGTAACCTCTATGACAAAGAAAATAAATATTGAGAAAGAAAGAAAGAAAGAAAGAGGGAGGGAGAGAGAGAAAGAGAGAGAGAGAGAGAGAGAGAGAGAGAGAGAGAGAGAGAGAGAGAGAGAGAGAGAGAGAGAGAGAGAGAGAGAGAGAGAGAGAGAGAGAGAGAGAATGAAAGTGGGAGTGGGAAAGGGAGAGGGAGAGGGAGAGGGGGAGAAATGAGAGATTCAGAGAGCTCTTTTAATTAAAGTGGAGGAGAGAGAAGGAGATGTAGAGAATTCAGCTCCTTCTATTAAAAAAGATTACATTTTGTTGCAGTCAGGATTCCTGATTTCAAGCTTTGATAACTTTGGCTGTGTGTGGGAGATTTCTCTTTCCTGACAAACGCTGTGTGTTCACCAAAGTCTGATCGTTATCTGGAATACATTAAAATAAAACTAATTCAGGCTTCACCGAGAGAGGGCGAAATGTATTCCTGGAAATCACAGCGAGGGGTATAGAGGATAGTTGTGTTATGGCTCCCTGGCCTAGCAGCTTAGCCCTCAGTTAACTGCTATCTCATCAAGATGAATAGCCACTGGCTGGCTGAACTCATGTCCATTTCACAAACAACAACACTAGACAAAATACTGTATATATCTAATTGAGGGACAACTGATTCTGTACTGACAATATAGGCTGTTTGGAAATTGACTCATAGCACCTATATAGACTACGTGATGATTTCCTGACTATGTATTTTCCAATGGTAGGTGTCATACTTTGAACACTGAATGCATAAGATATGGTATTACTAATGTATTTGTAAAAAGGAAAAACCTCATTGTAACAGAAGTGATTGAACCCCACCCATGGCCTTTGGCACTGCTGTGCTCTGATTGGTCTGGAGAGAGCTTAGTGGGGTTCCTGTAGCACTGAGGCCTGGGAGGCCAGTGTGTGACTTGGATCAGGAACCACTCACTATAAAGTCCTCCTCCTGTGGGGGGTACGGTATTATCACGTCAGGTAGAGATGGAGCAATTTGACTGTAGGTGGAATAGAAGAGAGAGACAGAATAAAAGAGAGAAAGGCTCATTCACAAGGCTATATATAGGAAGTACTGTAAGTGAGATGTGAACATCAAAGTGTCTGTGTGTTTAATTTACTGTTAAAGAGGCAAGTAGCTCCTGTCTTTATGAGGCCATAACCACAACATCTCTGTTAGGCTACTGCCGTTGCTGCTTCTCTCAGACTGCCTCTCTCAGGCTGCCTCTCTCTGCTGCAGTTGCTGCCTCTCTCAGACTGCCTCTCTGCTGCCTCTCTCAGACTGCCTCTCTCTGCTGCCGTTGCTGCCTCTCTCAGACTGCCTCTCTCAGACTGCCTCTCTCAGGCTGCCTCTCTCTGCTGCAGTTGCTGCCTCAGACTGCCTCTCTGCTGCCTCTCTCAGACTGCCTCTCTCTGCTGCCGTTGCTGCCTCTCTCAGACTGCCTCTCTCAGACTGCCTCTCTCAGACTGCCTCTCTCAGGCTGCCTCTCTCTGCTGCAGTTGCTGCCTCAGACTGCCTCTCTGCTGCCTCTCTCAGACTGCCTCTCTCTGCTGCCGTTGCTGCAGTTGCTGCCTCTCTCAGACTGCCTCTCTGCTGCCTCTCTCAGACTGCCTCTCTCTGCTGCCGTTGCTGCCTCTCTCAGACTGCCTCTCTCAGACTGCCTCTCTCAGACTGCCTCTCTCAGGCTGCCTCTCTCTGCTGCAGTTGCTGCCTCAGACTGCCTCTCTGCTGCCTCTCTCAGACTGCCTCTCTCTGCTGCCGTTGCTGCAGTTGCTGCCTCTCTTAGACTGCCTCTCTGCTGCCTCTCTTAGACTGCCTCTCTGCTGCCTCTCTCTGACCGCCTGTCTCTGCTGCCTCTCTGCTACCTCTCTCTGACCGCCTGTCTCTGCTGCCTCTCTGCTACCTCTCTCTGACCGCCTGTCTCTGCTGCCTCTCTCTGACCGCCTGTCTCTGCTGCCTCTCTCTGACCGCCTGTCTCTGGGGCCACCAGATTGAGCTGGATTCAACTTTTTATGTAATTTGCTGCAACGCCTCACCAGACAACCCCTCGCTGTAGCCAGACTACTGTACCCTGTAAAAACGTATATATGCAAAAAATACAGTATGCACATTGAGGCATTGATATTTAGAGTGCTGTCACGAAGCATTCATCGACAGAAACAGTAGTAACTAGCACGCCCAACATCATCACACACGTTTACCTCAACTCAAACCTCTAATTTCGCTACCTACTTTGCTAAATACAGAAAACACCTACAAACATCTATTAATGTTTTCGTGAACTACTGCACACTGTCATTCAGGCGAGGTAGCACTCTACTTTCAAAAGGGCATCTTCCATTTGTTTCTGTATGGACCCTTGTCCCAATCTTTCCCAATGCTCCCATATCCCACCCCTCTCTCTCCCCACCCCTATGTCATCCCGATAGGCTATCCCACCCCTCTCTCTCCCCACCCCTATGTCATCCCGATAGGCTATCCCACCCCCCTCTCTCCCCAACCCTATGTCATCCCGATAGGCTATCCCACCCCTCTCTCTCACCACCCCTATGTCATCCCGATAGGCTATCCCACCCCTCTCTCCCCACCCCTATGTCATCCCGATAGGCTATCCCACCCCCCTCTCTCCCCACCCCTATGTCATCCCGATAGGCTATCCCACCCCTCTCTCTCCCCACCCCTATGTCATCCCGATAGGCTATCCCACCCCTCTCTCTCCCCACCCCTATGTCATCCCGATAGGCTATCCCACCCCCCCCTCTCCCCACCCCTATGTCATCCCGATAGGCTATCCCACCCCTATGTCACCCCGATAGGCTATCCCACCCCTCTCTCTGACCGCCTGTCTCTGCTGCCTCTCTTAGACTGCCTCTCTCTGACCGCCTGTCTCTGCTGCCTCTCTGCTGCCTCTCTCTGACCGTCTGTCTCTGCTGCCTCTCTCTGACCGCCTGCCTCTGCTGCCTCTCTTAGACTGCCTCTCTCTGACCGCCTGTCTCTGCTGCCTCTCTGCTGCCTCTCTCTGACCGTCTGTCTCTGCTGCCTCTCTCTGACTGCCTGTCTCTGCTGCCTCTCTTAGACTGCCTCTCTCTGACCATCTGTCTCTGCTGCCTCTCTTAGACTGCCTCTCTCTGACCGTCTGTCTCTGCTGCCTCTCTTAGACTGCCTCTCTCTGACCGTCTGTCTCTGCTGCCTCTCTCTGACCGTCTGTCTCTACTGCTACTTGAACAGCCCTGCAGGGTCCAGCAGGGAACATTAACCACTAACATCACAAAGACTAAATTATTAGACACATAAACCCCAATCTACACTTCAGGCCCCTGATGCTTACTGATAATTCGTTTTTCCTCTGAGCAAATGTTTTACCTGAAAAGACAATATGCAGTGGTTTGGCTGCGGTGGTTCTCCCTTGTTGAGATGATGTTTGTAAAATAGATCTGTCTGGTTTAATCACTTGTGTCACAGTCAATCCTCATAGTCACACCTGCTGTGTTTAAATGCACACTAATAATATGGAATTAGTCGGAATTCAATGAGTCTGAATTAAAAAAGTAAACACCCGTATTGGACAAGAGTCCAGTAATCTGAATGAGCTCATTTCAAGTGAAATAAGTGTACAATACTCCTTCCCTAAACTATTTGTTTGGGATTTATTAAGTCAGTATTTGGCATGTAAACATTACATTCAGATTACTGTTGTTTGCATGACAGCTTTCTGGTGAATATTTGCAATTGTTAAGAGGCCGTTGTGGACCTCTTAGGAACAAATTAAACATGAAAGGAAGCGATTGAATACAAAAAATGATGTAATGCTCTGCATTAGTTGTTAGTGCTTGCTACCTTTTGGGAAAATGTGCCTCATGCAACCATCAATGGAATATCATTATACAGCAGTACGCATTCAAACAGACAGTATTCAGAACATATTAGAGTCCAAAGTGCACTTTATTTGTTTGTTTATTGGGATCCCCATTAGCTTTTGCAGAGGCAGCAGCTCCTCTTCCTGGGGTCCACAGAGCTCATCTGAATACCCAGATACTCCAACAGAATTGTGCATGTAAACATAGTACCTTCCCTGTCTCACAGTAAACTGATGCAAGTAGTGCCTGGCAAGACCCTCTCCCTCTCAGAGTTGGCATGCAGGGAAGTATAGCCTCATGTCGCAGTTTGTAATGTTGGGATTTACCAACTAGTGTGTGGAAGTCTGCCATTGGCCTAAACTCATCCCACTCCTCTTCCTACTCCTCTTCCCACTCCTCTTCCCACTACTCTTCCCACTCCTCTTCCCACTCCTCTTCCCACTCCTCTTCCCTACTCCTCTTCCCACTCCTCTTCCCACTCCTCTTCCCACCTCTCTTCTTACTCCTCTTCCTACTCCTCTTCTTACTCCTCTTCCCACTCCTCTTCCCACTCCTCTTCCCACTCCTCTTCCCACTCCTCTTCCTACACCTCTTCCCACTCCTCTTCCCACTCCTCTTGTTACTCCTCTTCTTACTCCTCTTCTTACTCCTCTTCCCACTCCTCTTCCCACTCCTCTTCCCACTCCTCTTCCTACTCCTCTTCCTACTCCTCTTCCCACTCCTCTTCCCACTCCTCTTCTGACTCCTCTTCCTACTCCTCTTCCTACTCCTCTTCTTACTCCTCTTCTTACTCCTCTTCTTACTCCTCTCTGCCCATCTGGGCTCTCTTCTCCCCTATCCTCTCTGTGTCTCTCCTCTCACTGTGACCTGGCCAGCTCCCCTAACCTTTCTGTGTCTCTCCTCTCACTGTGACCTGGCCAGCTCCCCTATCCTCTCTGTGTCTCTCCTCTCACTGTGACCTGGCCAGCTCCCCTACCTCTCTGCCCCCATGTTCCTGTGTCAGGGCTACCTCCCCTGCCCTGGCGCTGAACTCCACTGTGGGCAGGTCCTCATCCATCTCTCTTTCTCTCCCTCTATCCCCGCCCGCCAGAGTCCAGCTCGGAGCTCATCTGGCTAATATCTCGGCTTAACAGTGAGGCCAACTGAACCCTCACAGTGAGAACACACACACATGCCGGCGCAAACACACACACATCGCAGTGCTACAGAGACATGAACCCCCCCCCCCCCCCCCGCTTTCCAAGTATTTTACCTCAGCCTCCTTCCAATCTGTCAAATTAAAGACAAGAAGACTTCCTGGAAAGCAGGCTTAGGCCTGGAGGTGTGCCAACCTGCCTAACCTACTGACGCCCCACTCACCTCCATCCCTCCACCAGTAGCAGAGCATCTGGATAAGACATCTGGACACACCTTTCAGAGGAGATATGGAGTAAAACGCCTTGAGGTGGAGCCCCACCCCCCCGGACAACTACAAAACTAACAGAGATACTGCTGGACTGTTATGACTGCTGGGTCACATGTACAGACTCTCTACCTTCCTCAGTCTCTCGCTCCAATCCTCACCCCATCCTCGCAAATTAACAGCAATATATCACTGAGACTCCACCGTGCTCCTCTATGGCTGCTCAAACAGAGGGTGCTGCTGGTTGGAAGAAGAGATAATGTTGCTGTAGGATGGCCAGTGTTGTTATGGTGACAGTCTTATTGTTGTCCAATGGAGCGCCAACAGAATTGTGGACAGTTGGCCTTCCATAGGCCACAGGGCAATGCTTGTCCTCTCAGCGCACAATAGAAACAGAACTGACCATCATATATATATATATATATATATATATATATATATATATATATATATATATATATACACATATATATATATATACATACATATACAAACTACAAGTTCTCCGACCTAAATAAAGTTGTATTTAATGTGGGTCATGCCGTGGAGTTGTCTGTTTTATCTTTTCACATTCTTTTGTTTCAGTGTCATGTTGATGATATAGCGTAAGGATGATATGATGGCATTAATTGTGGTTTCCGACATTCAACAAATCAATGAAGTACACTCAAGAACTTATCACTTCAATTGTAGAGAAACAGGCTCCAGTCTTATATCTTGTTTCGCTTGACAAATTCACTGGGAGCCAGAAAGTGTCAATGTCGATGAAATCTTTATTTTGTCTCATTTGCATATACTCATATTGTGCGCCAATGGCAAAGAAAAGATGTGACAATGTGCTAATGGCCCTTACAGAGACACGAAGAGAGAGAGGAAGAGGAAAGAGAAATAATAAACTAGAGAAACGGGGGTAATGTTTCAACTAGGATGATGCATGCAACTCCTTTAATGAGCCTCTCCTTTCTTTCTTTCTTTCTTTGTGACTTTTCTCTCTCCTTCATTTGGGGAATGGAATTGACATTAAATCTGTTCGGCTTCTTAATTAAATCCCAGACAACTGTTAACGAGGAGATGAGTTCAAACATTCAGCTCACTACATCCCTTTAAACAAGATCGATTACGGCATGGCTGGCGGCGAAGCCCCTCTCCTCCATCTCCTCATCCCTCTGCCAACGCCCCCTTGTTTCCATAAAAGCGCCGCCTGCCTCAGGATAACCTTGCTGGAGATGATGAAAGAAAAGGGAAAAAGTCAACAAGATAGAAGAATAGAAATCTCATTTGGAAGCCAGGGTTCTTGTGGATGTGAAATCTATATAACAGCAATGTCGTGGCTGACACACAGGGAGAGAGGAAGCTGGTAGTGGTGAAGGAGAATAGAGTTTACATTGAACAGTCTAAAGGGAGAGAAACAACGGACACCAGTGTTGTCGTACTGGCACAGACTGAGGCGTTTTGGCTCTCTGGGAAGAGAAAACAATTTGTGAGTGCGAGCATCTGGTTGGGGAAGTGGCGTTTCAGCAGGAGTAATAGAGAACAGGACCATAGTCAATTGAGAAAAAAACTAGTGATGGCATGAGGTGGAAGGAGGCGTGAAAAGCTAAAAGTGATAAATAGACATTCACACAAGTAACCTTGAGCTGTGAAAAAGTGTATCCGAAGAGCAAGACAAGAGCGAATGGAATGAGAAAGAGAAACAGAGAAAGGGAGAAAGAAACAGAGAGAAACAGAGAAAGGGAGAGAGAAACAGAGAGAAACAGAGAAAGGGAGAGAGAAACAGAGAGAAACAGAGAAACTGAGAAAGGGAGAGAAAAACAGAGAGAAACAGAGAGAAACAGAGAAAGGGAGAGAGAAACAGAGAAAAACAGAGAGAAACAGAGAAAAACAGAGAGAAACAGAGAAAGGGAGAGAGAAACAGAGAGAAACAGAGAAAGGGAGAAAGCGAGAGAGCGAGAAACAGATAGAAACAGAGAGAAAGGGAGAGAGAGAAACAGAGAGAAAGAGAGAGAGCGAATGAGAGAGAGAGAAAGAAAGGGAGAGAGAGAGAAAGAAAGGGAGAGAGAAACAGAGAAAGGGAGAGAGAGAAAGAAAGGGAGAGAGAGAGAAAAACAGAGAGAAACAGTGAGAAACAGAGAGAAACAGAGAAAGGGAGAGAGCGAATGAGAGAGAGAAACAGAGAGAAACGGAGAAAGGGAGAGAGAGAGAAACAGAGAAAGGGAGAGAGAAACAGAGAGAAACAGAGAAAGGGAGAGAGAAACAGAGAGAAACAGAGAAAGGGAGAGAGAAACAGAGAAAGGGAGAGAGAAACAGAGAGAAACAGAGAAAGGGAGAGAGAAACAGAGAAAGGGAGAGAGAAACAGAGAGAAACAGAGAAAGGAGAGAGAGAAACAGAAGAAACAGAGAGAACAGAGAAAAGGGAGAGAGAAACAGAGAAAGGAGAGAGAGAGAAACAGAGAGAAACAGAGAAAACAGGAAAGAGAGAAACAGAGAAAGGGAGAGAGAAACAGAGAGAAACAGAGAAAGGGAGAGAGAAACAGAGAGAAACAGAGAAAGGGAGAGAGAAACAGAGAAAGGGAGAGAGAAACAGAGAAAGGGAGAGAGAAACAGAGAGAAACAGAGAAAGGGAGAGAGAAACAGAGAAACAGAGAAAGGGAGAGAGAAACAGAGATAAATAGAGAAAGGGAGAGAGAAACAGAGAAAGGGAGAGAGAAACAGAGAAAGGGAGAGAGAAACAGAGAGAAACAGAGAAAGGGAGAGAGAGAGAAACAGAGAAAGGGAGAGAAACAGAGAGAAACAGAGAAAGGGAGAGAGAGAGAAACAGAGAAAGGGAGAGAGAGAAACAGAGAAAGGGAGAGAGAAAGAGAAACAGGAAAGGGAGAAACAGAGAGAAACAGAGAAAGGGAGAGAGAAACAGAGAGAAACAGAGAAACAGAGAGAGAAAAAGAGAGAGAGAGAGAGAGAAACAGAGAAAACAGAGAGAAACAGAGAAAGGGAGAGAGAAACAGAGAAAGAGAGAAACAGAGAAAGAGAGAGAAACAGAGAGAAACAGAGAGAGAGAAACAGAGAAAGGGAGAGAGAAACAGAGAAAGGGAGAGAAAAACAGAGAAAGGAAACAGAGAGAGAAAGAGAGAGAAACAGAGAAAGGGAGAGAGAGACAGAGAGAGAAAACAGAGAAAGGGAGAGAGAGAGAAACAGAGAAAGGGAGAGAGAAAAACAGAGAGAAGAGAAACAGAGAAAACAGAGAAAGGGAGAGAGAAACAGAGAGAAACAGAGAAAGGAGAGAGAGAGAAACAGAGAAACAGAAAGGGAGAGAGAGAAAGAGAGAGAGAAACAGAGAAAAGGGAGAGAAAAAGAGAAAAAGGGAAAGAGAGAGAGAAACAGAGAAACAGAGAGAAAGAGAGAAAGGGAGAGAGAAACAGAGAAACAGAGAAAACAGAGAGAAACAGAGAGAAAGAGAGAAACAGAGAGAAACAGAGAAAGGGAGAGAGAAACAGAGAGAAAACAGAGAAAGGGAGAGAGAAACAGAGAGAGAAGAGAGAAACAGAGAAAGAGAACAGAGAAAACAGAGAAACAGAGAGAGAGAGAAACAGAGAAAGAGGAGAGAGAAACAGAGAGAAAGAGAGAAACAGAGAAACAGAGAAAGAGAAGAAACAGAGAGAGAGAGAAAAAGGGAGAAGAAACAGAGAAAGGGAAACAGAGAAACAGAGAGAAACAGAGAGAGAGAGAAAACAGGGAGAGAAACAGAGAAAACAGAGAAAGAGAGAGAAACAGAGAAAGGGAGAGAGAAAAACAGAGAGAAACAGAGAAAGGGAGAGAGAGAGAAACAGAGAAAGGGAGAGAAACAGAGAGAGAAACAGAGAGAGGGAGAGAGAAACAGAGAAAGAAACAGAGAGAGAGAAACAGAGAGAAACAGAGAAAGAGAGAAACAGAGAAAGGGACAGAGAGAAACAGAGAAAGAGAGAAAACAGAGAAAGGGAGAGAGAAACAGAGAGAAGAGAAAGAGAGAAAGGAGAGAGAGAGACAGAGAAAGAGAAAAAGAGAGAGAAAGGAGAGAGAAACAGAGAAAGAGAACAGAGAAACAGAGAAAGGAGAGAGAGAAACAGAGAGAAACAGAGAAAGGGAGAGAGAACAGAGAGAAACAGGAGAAAGGGAGAGAGAAACAGAGAAAGGGAGAAACAGAGAAACAGAGAAAACAGAGAAACAGAGAAACAGAGAGAAACAGAGAAAGGAGAGAGAAACAGAGAGAAACAGAGAGAAACAGAGAAAGAGAGAGAAAACAGAGAGAAACAGAGAAACAGAGAAACAGAGAAAAACAGAGAAACAGAGAAAGGGAGAGAGAAAGAGAAAGAGAGAAACAGAGAGAGAGAAAACAGAGAAAGAGAGAGAGAAACAGAGAGAAACAGAGAAAGAGAGAAACAGAGAGAAACAGAGAGAAGAGAGAGAAACAGAGAGAAACAGAGAAAGGGAGAGAGAGAGAAAACAGAGAAAGAGAAACAGAGAGAAACAGAGAGAAACAGAGAAAGGGAGAGAGAGAACAGAGAGAAACAGAGAAAGGGAGAGAGAAACAGAGAAAACAGAGAGAAGAGAGAGACAGAGAAACAGAGAAAGGGAGAGAGAAACAGAGAGAAACAGAGAAAGGGAGAGAGAGAGAAACAGAGAGAAACAGAGAAAACAGAGAAAACAGAGAAAGGGAGAGAGAAACAGAGAGAAAACAGAGAGAGGGAGAGAGAGAGAAACAGAGAGAAACAGAGAAAGAGAGAGAAAGAGAGAGAAAAGGAGAGAGAAAGAGAAAGAAAGAGAGAAAGGGAGAGAGAAACAGAGAGAAAGAGAGAAACAGAAACAGAGAAAGAGAAACAGAGAAAGGGAGAGAGAAAAGAGAGAAACAGAGAGAAAACAGAGAGAAACAGAGAAAGGAGAGAGAGAGAGAGAAAACAGAGAGAAAGAGAAAGGGAGAGAGAGAGAAACAGAGAAAGGAGAGAGAAACAGAGAAAGAGAGAAAGAGAGAAACAGAGAGAAACAGAGAAAGAGAGAGAAACAGAGAGAAACAGAGAAAGAGAGAAAAGAGAGAGAAGAGAAACAGAGAAAGAAAGAGAGAGAAAGAGAGAAAGGAGAGAAAACAGAGAAAGGGAGAGAGAGAAACAGAGAGAGGGAAAGAGACAGAAAGGAGAAAGAGAGAAAGAAACAGAGAAAGGGAGAAACAGAAAACAGAGAGAAACAGAGAAAGAGAGAAACAGAGAAACAGAGAAAGGGAGAGAGAAACAGAGAAAGGGAGAGAGAAACAGAGAGAAAGAGAGAAACAGAGAGAGAAAGAGAGAAACAGAGAGAAACAGAGAGAAAGAGAGAGAAACAGAGAAACAGAGAGAAACAGAGAGAAACAGAGAAAGGGAGAGAGAGAGAAACAGAGAGAAACAGAGAGAGAAAACAGAGAGAAACAGAGAGAAACAGAGAAACAGAGAAACAGAGAAAGGGAGAGAGAAACAGAGAGAAACAGAGAAAAACAGAGAGAAACAGAAGAAACAGAGAGAGAAGAAACAGAGAAAGGAGAGAGAAACAGAGAAAGGAGAGAGAGAAAACAGAGAAAGAAACAGAGAGAAACAGAGAGAAACAGAGAAAACAGAGAGAGAAGAAACAGAGAGAAACAGAGAAAGAGAGAGAGAAACAGAGAGAAACAGAGAGAAACAGAGAAAGGGAGAGAGAGAAAACAGAGAAAACAGAGAAGAGAAAACAGAGAAAGGGAGAGAGAAACAGAGAGAAACAGAGAAAGGGAGAGAGAGAAACAGAGAGAAACAGAGAAAGGGAGAGAGAAACAGAGAAAGGAGAGAGAGAAAGAGAGAGAGAAACAGAGAAAACAGAGAAAGGAGAAAGAGAAAGAGAGAAACAGAGAAACAGAGAAAGAAACAGAGAAAGAGAAGAAACAGAGAGAAACAGAGAAAGAGAGAGAAACAGAGAAAACAGAGAAAGAGAAAGAGAGAAAGAGAGAGAGAAACAGAGAGAAACAGAGAAAGGGAGAGAGAAAAACAGAGAGAAACAGAGAAACAGAGAGAAACAGAGAAAACAGAGAGAGAGAAAGAGAGAGAGAGAGAACAGAGAGAAACAGAGAAAGAGAGAGAAACAGAGAAACAGAGAAAGGAGAGAGAGAGAAACAGAGAAAGAGAGAGAGAAACAGAGAAACAGAAACAGAGAAAGGAGAAAGAGAAACAGAGAGAAAGAGAGAGAGAAAACAGAGAGAGAGAGAAACAGAGAGAAACAGAGAAAGGAGAGAGAAACAGAGAGAAGAGAAAGAGAGAGAAAGAGAGAAAGAGAGAGAGAGAAACAGAGAGAAACAGAGAAAACAGAGAGAAACAGAGAAACAGAGAGAGAGAAAGGGAGAGAGAAACAGAGAGAAACAGAGAGAAGAGAGAGAAAGAAACAGAGAAACAGAGAGAGAAACAGAGAAAGAGAGAGAGAAACAGAGAGAAACAGAGAAAGGAGAGAGAAAACAGAGAGAGAGAGAGAAACAGAGAGAGAGAAACAGAGAGAAACAGAGAAAGGGAGAGAGAAACAGAGAAAACAGAGAGAAAACAGAGAGAAACAGAGAAACAGAGAGAAACAGAGAGAAACAGAGAAAGGAAGAGAGAAAACAGAGAGAAACAGAGAAAAACAGAGAAAGGAGAGAGAAACAGAGAGAAGAGAGAGAGAAACAGAGAGAAGACAGAGAGAAACAGAGAGGAAGAGAAAAGAGAGAGAGAGAAGAGAGAAACAGAGAAAGGGAGAGAGAAACAGAGAGAAACAGAGAAAGAGAGAGAAACAGAGAGAAAGAGAGAAAACAGAGAAAGAGAGAGAAACAGAGAAAGGGAGAGAGAAACAGAGAAAGAGAAGAAACAGAGAGAAACAGAGAAAACAGAGAGAAACAGAGAGAAACAGAGAAAGGAGAGAGAGAAACAGAGAGAAACAGAGAAAGAGGAGAGAGAAACAGAGAGAAACAGAGAGAAACAGAGAGAAACAGAGAAAGGGAGAGAGAAACAGAGAAACGGAGAGAGAGAGAGAAACAGAGAGAAACAGGGAGAAACAGAGAGAAACAGAGAGAAACAGAGAAAACAGAGAAAGAGAACAAACAGAGAAACAGAGAGAAACAGAAAAGAGAGAAACAGAGAGAAACAGAGAAAAGAGAGAAACAGAGAAAGGGAGAGAGAAAGAGAGAGAAACAGAGAGAAACAGAGAAAGGAGAGAGAGAAACAGAGAAAACAGAGAAAACAGAGAGAAACAGAGAGAAACAGAGAGAAACAGAGAGAAACAGAGAGAGAAAAACAGAGAGAAACAGAGAGAGAGAGAAAACAGAGAGAAACAGAGAAAAACAGAGAGAAACAGAGAGAAAAACAGAGAAAGAGAAATGGAGAGAGAGAAACAGAGAAACAGGGAGAAACAGAGAAAGGGAGAGAGAAACAGAGAGAAACAGAGAGAAACAGAGAGAAACAGAGAGAAAACAGAGAGAGAGAAAACAGAGAGAAACAGAGAGAAACAGAGAGAAAACAGAGAGAAACAGAGAGAAACAGAGAGAAACAGAGAGAAACAGAGAGAAACAGAGAGAAACAGAGAGAAACAGAGAGAAACAGAGAGAAAGAGAGAGAGAAACAGAGAAAGAGAAAGAGAGAGAAAAACAGAGAGAAACAGAGAAAGGAGAGAGAAACAGAGAGAAACAGAGAAAGGGAGAGAGAAAAACAGAGAAAACAGAGAGAAAGAGAAAGGAGAGACAGAGAAACAGAGAGAAAACAGAGAAAGAGAAACAGAGAGAAACAGAGAGAAACAGAGAAAGAGAGAGAGAGAGAGAAACAGAGAGAAACAGAGAGAAAGAGAGAAACAGAGAGAAGACAGAGAGAAACAGAGAGAACAGAGAGAGAGAAAGAGAGAGAAACAGAGAACAGAGAAACAGAGAGAAGAGAAAGAGAGAGAAGAGAGAAACAGAGAGAGAGAGAGAGAGAGAGAAAGAGAAACAGAAAGAAACAGAGAGAAACAGAGAAAGAGAAGAAACAGAGAAAGAGAGAAAGAGAAAGAGAAACAGAGAAAAGAGAGAGAAACAGAGAAACAGAGAGAGAAACAGAGAGAAACAGAGAAACAGAGAGAAACAGAGAGAAAGAGAGAGAAACAGAGAAAGAGAGAAAACAGAGAGAAACAGAGAGAGAGAAAGAGAGAAAGAGAGAAACAGAGAGAAACAGAGAAAGGGAGAGAAACAGAGAAAGGAGAGAGAGAAACAGAGAAACAGAGAAACAGAGAAACAGAGAAACAGAGAGAAAAGAGAGAGAAACAGAGAAAGGGAGAGAGAAACAGAGAAAGAGAGAAACAGAGAAAGGGGAGAAAGAGAAAGAGAGAGAAACAGAGAAACAGAGAGAAACAGAGAGAGAACAGAGAGAAACAGAGAGAGAGAGAAACAGAGAGAGAGAGAGAAACAGAGAACAGAGAGAGAGAAACAGAGAGAAACAGAGAAACAGAGAGAAACAGAGAAAGAGAGAGAGAGAGAAAGGGAGAGAGAAACAGAGAGAAACAGAGAGAAACAGAGAAAGGAGAGAGAGAGAAACAGAGAAACAGAGAGAAACAGAGAAAGAGAAACAGAGAGAAACAGAGAGAAACAGAGAGAAACAGAGAGAAACAGAGAAAGAGAGAAACAGAGAGAAACAGAGAGAGAAGAGAGAGAGAAACAGAGAGAAACAGAGAGAAGAGAGAGAGAAAGAGAGAGAAACAGAGAGAAACAGAGAGAAACAGAGAAAACAGAGAGAAACAGAGAAAACAGAGAGAGAGAGAAACAGAGAGAAACAGAGAAAGGGAGAGAGAAACAGAGAGAAACAGAGAAAGGAGAGAGAAACAGAGAGAAAAGAGAGAGAAACAGAGAAAGGAGAGAGAAAGAGAGAGAAAGAAAGAGAGAAAAACAGAGAGAAACAGAGAGAAACAGAGAAGAGGAGAGAGAGAGAAACAGAGAAAGGAGAGAGAAAGAGAGAGAAACAGAGAAAGGAGAGAGAAACAGAGAGAGAAAACAGAGAGAAACAGAGAAAGAGAGAGAGAAACAGAGAGAGAGAGAGAGAAAAAGAGAGAGAGAGAGAGAGAGAGAGAGAGAGAGAGAAAGAGAGAAACAGAGAAAGGGAGAGAGAGAGAGAGAGAAAACAGAGAAACAGAGAAAGAAAAGAGAGAAACAGAGAAAGGGAGAGAGAAACAGAGAAACAGAAAGGAGAGAGAAACAGAGAAAGGAGAGAGAAACAGAGAGAAACAGAGAGAAGAAAGGAGAGAGAAACAGAGAAAGAGAGAGAAACAGAGAGAAGAGAAACAGAGAGAGAAGAGAGAAACAGAGAGAAGAGAAACAGAGAAAGGAGAGAAACAGAGAAAAGAGAGAAAGGAAACAGAGAAAACAGAGAGAAAAGAAACAGAGAGAGAAGAGAGAAAGAGAGAAACAGAGAGAAACAGAGAGAAAGGGAGAGAAAACAGAGAAAACAGAGAAAGGGAGAGAAACAGAGAGAAAAGAGAGAGAGAAAACAGAGAAACAGAGAGAGAAAAGAGAGAAAGGGAGAGAAAGAGAAAACAGAGAGAAACAGAGAAAGGGAGAGAGAGAGAGAGAAACAGAGAGAGAGAGAGAGAGAAAACAGAGAAAGAGAGAGAGAGAGAGAAACAGAGAAAGAGAGAGAAAACAGAGAAAGGGAGAGAAAACAGAGAGAAACAGAGAAAGGAGAAAGAGAGAAACAGAGAAAACAGAGAAAGAGAGAGAAACAAACAGAGAAAACAGAGAGAGAAACAGAGAGAAGAGAGAGAAACAGAGAAAGGAGAGAGAAACAGAGAAAGGGAGAAAGAAACAGAGAAACAGAGAGAGAGAGAAACAGAGAGAAACAGAGAAAGGAGAGAGAGAAAACAGAGAAAGGGAGAGAGAAACAGAGAAAGAGAGAGAAACAGAGAGAAACAGAGAAAGGGAGAGAAACAGAGAGAAACAGAGAGAAAAACAGAGAAAGAAGAAACAGAGAAAAGAGAGAAAGAGAGAGAAAGAGAGAGAGAGAAACAGAGAGAAACAGAGAAAGGGAGAGAGAGAGAAACAGAGAAAGGAGAGAGAGAAACAGAGAGAAAGAGAAACAGAAAGAGAGAAACAGAGAAAACAGAGAAAGGGAGAGAGAAACAGAGAGAAACAGAGAAAGGGAGAGAGAGAGACAGAGAGAAACAGAGAAAGAAACAGAGAGAAAACAGAGAAAGAGAGAGAAACAGAGAAAGGAGAGAGAGAGAAACAGAGAGAAACAGAGAAAGGACAGAGAAACAGAGAGAAACAGAGAAAGGGAGAAAACAGAGAAAACAGAGAGAAACAGAGAAAGGAAAGAGAGAAACAGAGAAAACAGAGAGAAACAGAGAAAGAGAGAGAGAAACAGAGAGAAACAGAGAAAGGAGAGAGAGAGAGAGAAACAGAGAAAGGGAGAGAGAAACAGAGAGAAACAGAGAAACAGAGAGAAAAGAGAGAAAGAGAGAAACAGAGAAACAGAGAGAAGAAACAGAGAAAGGGAGAGAGAAACAGAGAAAAGAGAGAGAGAAACAGAGAGAAAGGAGAGAGAAAAACAGAGAAAGGGAGAGAGAAAAGAGAGAAAGAGAGAGAAACAGAGAAAGGGAGAGAGAAAGAGAGAAAGAGAAGAAACAGAGAGAGAGAGAAACAGAGAAAGGGAGAGAGAAACAGAGAAAGGAGAGAGAGAGAACAGAGAGAAACAGAGAAAGGGAGAGAGAAGACAGAGAGAAACAGAGAAACAGAGAGAGAAGACAGAGAGAAAACAGAGAAAGGAGAAACAGAGAGAAACAGAGAGAAACAGAGAAACAGAGAGAGAAACAGAGAGAAACAGAGAAAGGAGAGAGAGAAACAGAGAGAAACAGAGAGAGAGAGAGAGAAACAGAGAGAAAGAGAACAGAGAGAGAGAGAGAAACAGAGAGAAACAGAGAGAGAGAAAACAGAGAAAGAGAAAGAGAGAAACAGAGAACAGAGAAAGAGAAGAGAGAGAGAGAAACAGAGAAAGGGAGAGAGAGAAACAGAGAAAGAAAGAGAGAAACAGAGAAAGGGAGAGAGAGAAGAGAGAAACAGAGAAAGGGAGAGAGAAACAGAGAGAAACAGAGAAATGGAGAGAGAGAGAGAGAAACAGAGAAACAGAGAA
>NC_060198.1:41270830-41275830 GCF_021184085.1 Oncorhynchus gorbuscha | reverse complement strand
GAGAGAGAAACAGAAAGAGAGAGAGAGAAACAGAGAGAAGAGAGAAAGAGAGAAAACAGAGAAAGGGAGAGAGAAACAGAGAGAAACAGAGAGAAACAGAGAGAAACAGAGAGAAACAGAGAAAACAGAGAGAAACAGAGAAACAGAGAAAACAGAGAAACAGAGAGAAAACAGAGAAAGAGAAACAGAGAAACAGAGAAAGGAGAGAGAAACAGAGATAAAACAGAGAGAAACAAAGAGAAACAGAGAAAGAGAGAGAAAAGAGAAAGAAGAGAGAAAGAGAAAACAGAGAAACAGAGAGAAACAGAGAAAGGGAGAGAAACAGAGAGAAACAGAGAGAAACAGAGAAAACAGAGAGAGAAAGAAACAGAGAAAGAGAGAGAGAGAGAAACAGAGAGAAACAGAGAAAGGGAGAGAGAAACAGAGAGAAACAGAGAGAAACAGAGAAAGGAGAGAGAAACAGAGAGAAACAGAGAAACAGAGAGAGAGAAAGAGAGAGAAACAGAGAAAGAGAGAGAAACAAAGAGAAACAGAGAAAGAAAAGGAGAGAGAAAAACAGAGAAAGAGAGAGAGAAACAGAGAGAAAGAGAGAAAGGAGAGAGAGAAAAGAGAGAAAGAGAGAGAAACAGAGAAACAGAGAACAGAGAGAAACAGAGAGAGAACAGAGAAAGGAAGAGAGAAACAGAGAAACACAGAGAAACAGAGAGAGAGAGAAAACAGAGAGAAACAGAGAGAAACAGAGAGAAAGAGAGAGAAAGAGAGAGAAAGGAGAGAGAGAGAAACAGAGAAACAGAGAGAGAAACAGAGAAAGAGAGAGAAACAGAGAGAAACAGAGAGAAACAGAAGAGAAACAGAGAGAGAAAACAGAGAAAGAGAAAGGGAGAGAGAGAGAAACAGAGAGAAACAGAGAAAGGGAGAGAGAAACAGAGAGAAACAGAGAGAAGAAACAGAGAGAGAGAAGACAAAGAAAGAGAGAGAAAGAGAAAGGGAGAGAGAGAAAACAGAGAGAAACAGAGAGAAACAGAGAGAAACAGAGAGAAACAGAGAGAGAGAGAAACAGAGAAAGAGAGAAAGAGAGAAACAGAGAGAAACAGAGAGAAACAGAGAAAGGGAGAGAGAGGAGAAAACAGAGAGAAACAGAGAAAGGAGAGAGAGAAACAGAGAGAAACAGAGAAAGGGAGAGAGAAAGAGAGAAACAGAGAGAGAGAGAGAGAGAGAGAGAAACAGAGAAAGGAGAGAGAGAAGAGAGAGAAACAGAGAAAGAGAGAAAACAGAGAGAGAGAGAGAACAGAGAAAACAGAGAAATTGAGAGAGAGAGAAACAGAGAAAGAAACAGAGAGAAACAGAGAAAGGGAGAGAGAAACAGAGAGAAACAGAGAAACAGAGAAAGGGAGAGAAGAAACAGAGAGAAACAGAGAGAAACAGAGAAACAGAGAGAAACAGAGAAAGAGAGAGAAACAGAGAGAAACAGAGAAAGGGAGAGAAACAGAGAAAGAGAGAGAAACAGAGAAACAGAGAAAACAGAGAAAGAGAGAGAGAGAAAACAGAGAGAAACAGAGAAAGGGAGAGAGAAAGGGAGAGAGAAACAGAGAGAAACAGAGAAACAGAGAGAGAAACAGAGAGAAACAGAGAAAGGAGAGAGAAAAAGAGAGAAACAGAGAGAAACAGAGAGAGAAACAGAGAGAAACAGAGAGAGAAAAACAGAGAGAAACAGAGAGAAACAGAGAAACAGAGAAAGGGAGAGAGAGAGAAAACAGAGAAAGAGAGAACAGAGAGAGAAACAGAGAGAAACAGAGAAATGAGAGAGAGAGAGAGAGAGAGAGAGAGAAACAGAGAAACAGAGAGAAACAGAGAAAGGGAGAGAGAAACAGAGAGAAACAGAGATAAACAGAGAGAAACAGAGAGAAACAGAGAAAGGGAAAGAGAGAGAAACAGAGAAAGGGAGAGAGAGAAACAGAGAAACAGAGAGAAAGAGAGAAAACAGAGAGAAACAGAGAAACAGAGAGAAACAGAGAGAAACAGAGAGAAACAGAGAGAAACAGAGAGAAACAGAGAAAGGGAGAGAGAGAAACAGAGAGAGAGAAAGAGAGAAAGAGAAACAGAGAGAGAGAGAGAAACAGAGAAAACAGGGAGAGAGAGAGAAACAGAGAGAAACAGAGAAAGGGAGAGAGAAACAGAGAGAAACAGAGAGAGAACAGAGAGAAACAGAGAAACAGAGAGAGAAACAGAGAGAAACAGAGAAAGGGAGAGAGAAACAGAGAGAAACAGAGAGAAACAGAGAGAAACAGAGAGAAACAGAGAAAGGGAGAGAGAAACAGAGAAAGGGAGAGAGAGAGAAACAGAGAGAAACAGAGAAAGGGAGAGAGAAACAGAGAAAAAGAGAGAGAAACAGAGAAACAGAGAGAAGAAACAGAGAAAGGGAGAGAGAGAGAGAGAAACAGAGAAAACAGAGAGAAGGAGAGAGAAACAGAGAGAAACAGAGAAAGAGAGAGAGAGAAACAGAGAGAAACAGAGAAAGAGAGAGAGAGAGAAACAGAAACAGAGAAACAGAGAGAAACAGAGAAAGAGAGAAAACAGAGAGAAACAGAGAGAAACAGAGAGAAACAGAGAAAGAGAAACAGAGAGAAACAGAGAAACAAAGAGAAACAGAGAGAAACAGAGAGAAACAGAGAGAAACAGAGAAAGGAGAGAGAGAAACAGAGAAAGGGAGAAAGAGAGAGAAACAGAGAGAAACAGAGAAAGGAGAGAGAGAGAAACAGAGAAAGGAGAGAGAAAAACAGAGAGAAGGGAGAGAGAAACAGAGAAAGGGAGAGAGAAACAGAGAAAGAAAGGAGAGAGAAACAGAGAGAAACAGAGAAAAGAGAGAGAAACAGAGAGAAACAGAAACAGAGAAACAGAGAAAACAGAGAGGAGAAGAAACAGAGAAAGAGAAAGAGAGAGAGAGAGAAACAGAGAGAAAAACAGAGAGAAAGAGAGAGAAAGAGAGAGAGAAACAGAGAAAGGGAGAGAGAAACAGAGAGAAACAGAGAGAAGAGAGAGAAACAGAGAGAAACAGAGAGAAACAGAGAAAGGGAGAGAGAGACAGACAGAGAGAGAGAGAAACAGAGAGAAACAGAGAGAAACAGAGAGAAACAGAGAAAGGGAGAGAGAAACAGAGAATAAACAGAGATAAACAGAGAGAAACAGAGAGAAACAGAGAGAAACAGAGAAAGGGAGAGAGAAAGAGAGAAACAGAGAAACAGAGAGAGAAGAGAAACAGAGAGAACAGAGAGAAACAGAGAAAGAGAGAAACAGAGAGAAACAGAGAAAGAGAGAGAAACAGAGAAACAGAGAAACAGAGAGAAACAGAGAAAGGGAGAGAGAAACAGAGAGAAAGAGAGAAACAGAGAAAGAGAACAGAGAGAAACAGAGAAAGGAGAGAGAAACAGAGAAAACAGAGAGAAACAGAGAAAGGAGAGAGAGAAACAGAGAGAAAAACAGAGAAAGGGAGAGAGAAACAGAGAGAAACAGAGAGAAACAGAGAGAAACAGAGAGAAACAGAGAAAGGGAGAGAGAAACAGAGAAAGGGAGAGAGAGAAAAACAGAGAGAAACAGAGAAAGGAAACAGAGAGAAACAGAGAGAGAGAAACAGAGGGAGAGAAACAGAGAAACAGAGAAAACAGAGAAACAGAGAAAACAGAGAAAGGGAGAGAGAGAAACAGAGAGAAACAGAGAAAACAGAGAGAAACAGAGAAAAAGAGAAAGAGAAACAGAGAAAGGAGAGAGAGAAACAGAGAGAAACAGAGAGAAACAGAGAAAGGGAGAGAAATGAGGAGAGAAACAGAGAGAAACAGAGAAAGGGAGAGAGAAACAGAGAGAAAAACAGAGAAAGGGAGAGAGAGAGAGAAACAGAGAGAGAGAGACAGAGAAACAGAGAAAGGGAGAGAAAGAAAGAGAGAGAAACAGAGAAAGGGAGAGAGAAAACAGAGAGAAACAGAGAGAAACAGAGAGAAACAGAGAGAAACAGAGAAAGGGAAACAGAGAGAAACAGAAACAGAGAGAGAGAAGAGAGAGAAACAGAGAAGGGAGAGAGAAACAGAGAGAAACAGAGAAAGGGAGAAAGAAACAGAGAAACAGAGAGAAACAGAGAAACAGAGAGAAACAGAGAAAACAGAGAGAGAGAAACAGAGAGAAACAGAGAGAAAGAGAGAAAAACAGAGAGAAACAGAGAAAGGAGAGAAACAGAGAGAGAAACAGAGAAAGAGAGAGAGAGAGAAAGAGAGAGAAACAGAGAAACAGAGAAAGAAACAGAGAAACAGAGAACAGAGAAAAACAGAGAGAAACAGAGAAAGGGAGAGAGAAACAGACAGAGAAAACAGAGAAAACAGAGAGAAACAGAGAAACAGAGAAACAGAGAGAAAGGGAGAGAGAAACAGAAAACAGAGAGAAACAGAGAAACAGAGAGAAACAGAGAAAACAGAGAAAGAGGAGAAGAAAAGGGAGAGAAACAGAGAGAAACAGAGACAGAGAGAAACAGAGAAAGGAGAGAGAGAAAGAGAGAAACAGAGAGAAACAGAGAGAAACAGAGAGAAACAGAGAAAGGAAAGAGAGAAAACAGAGAGAAACAGAGAAAGGAGAGAGAAACAGAGAGAAACAGAGAAACAGAGAGAGAAACAGAGAAAGGGAGAGAGAAACAGAGAAAACAGAGAGAAACAGAGAGAAACAGAGAAACAGAGAGAAACAGAGAAAGGGAGAGAAAAACAGAGAGAAACAGAGAGAAACAGAGAGAAACAGAGAGAAACAGAGAAAGGGAGAGAGAAACAGAGAAATGGAGAGAGAGAGAGAAACAGAGAGAAACAGGGAGAAACAGAGAGAAACAGAGAGAAACAGAGAAATGAGAGAGAGAGAAACAGAGAAACAGGGAGAAACAGAGAAAGGGAGAGAGAAACAGAGAGAAACAGAGAGAAACAGAGAGAAACAGAGAGAAACAGAGAAAGGGAGAGAGAAACAGAGAAAGGGAG
>NC_060198.1:41194150-41270330 GCF_021184085.1 Oncorhynchus gorbuscha | reverse complement strand
GAAAGGGAGAGAGAAACAGAGAGAAACAGAGAGAAACAGAGAAACAGAGAAAGAGACAGAGAAAGAAACAGAGAGAAACAGAGAAACAGAGAAAGAGAAAAACAGAGAGAAACAGAGAAAGAGAGAGAAAGAGAGAGAGAAACAGAGAGAGAGGGAGAGAGAGAAAGAGAGAGAAACAGAGAAAGGGAGAAACAGAGAAACAGGAGAAACAGAGAAACAGAGAAAGAGAGAAACAGAGAAACAGAGAGAAACAGAGAAAGGGAGAGAGAAACAGAGAGAAACAGAGAAAACAGAAAGAAGAGAGAGAAAGAGAGAGAAACAGAGAAAGGAGAAACAGAGAGAAACAGAGAAACAGAAACAGAGAGAGAAACAGAGAAAGGGAGAGAGAAACAGAGAGAAACAGAGAAAGGAGAGAGAAACAGAGAAAGGGAGAGAGAAACAGAGAGAAACAGAGAAACAGAGAGAAACAGAGAAAACAGAGAAAACAGAGAAACAGAGAGAAACAGAGAAAGGGAGAGAGAAACAGAGAGAAACAGAGAAAGGAGAGAGAAACAGAGAGAAACAGAGAGAAACAGAGAAAGGGAAACAGAGAGAAACAGAGAAAGGGAGAGAGAAACAGAGAGAAACAGAGAGAGAAACAGCGAGAAACAGAGAAACAGAGAAAGGGAGAGAGAAACAGAGAGAAACAGAGAAAGGGAGAGAAAACAGAGAAACAGAGAAAACAGAGAAAACAGAGAGAGAAAACAGAGAGAAACAGAGAAAGGGAGAGAAACAGAGAAAACAGAAGAAACAGAGAAAGAGAAACAGAGAGAAACAGAGAAACAGAGAGAAACAGAGAAAGGGAGAGAGAAACAGAGAGAAACAGAGAAAGAAAAAACAGAGAGAAAGAGAGAGAAACAGAGAAACAGAGAGAAACAGGGAGAAACAGAGAAAACAGAGAAACAGAGAAAGGGAGAGAGAAAACAGAGAGAAACAGAGAAAGGGAGAGAGAAAAACAGAGAGAAACAGAGAAAACAGAGAAACAGAGAAACAGAGAAAGAGAGAGAGAAACAGAGAGAAACAGAGAAAGGGAGAGAGAAACAGAGAAACAGAGAAATGGAGAGAGAAACAGAGAGAAACAGAGAGAAACAGAAAGAAACAGAGAAAGGGAGAGAGAAACAGAGAAAAACAAAGAGAAACAGAGAGAGAAACAGAGAAAGGGAGAGAGAAACAGAGAGAGAGAGAGAGAAACAGAGAAACAGAGAGAGAAGAAACAGAGAAAGGAGAGAGAGAAACAGAGAAAGGGAAACAGAGAGAAACAGAGAAAGGGAGAGAGAGAGAGAAACAGAGAGAAACAGAGAAGGGAGAGAAACAGAGAAAGGGAAACAGAGAAAGAGAAACAGAGAGAAACAGAGAGAAACAGAGAAAGAGAGAAACAGAGAGAAACAGAGAAAGGGAGAGAGAGAGAAACAGAGAAAGGGAGAGAGAGAGAAACAGAGAAAGGGAGAGAGAGAGAAACAGAGAAAGGGAGAGAGAAACAGAGAAAGGGAGAGAGAGAGAAACAGAGAGAAACAGAGAAAGGGAGAGAGAAACAGAGAAAGGGAGAGAGAAAGGGAGAGAGAAACAGAGAGAAACAGAGAAAGGGAGAGAGAAACAGAGAGAAACAGAGAAAGGGAGAGAGAGAAACAGAGATAAACAGAGAGAAACAGAGAAAGGGAGAGAGAGAAACAGAGAAAGGGAGAGAGAAACAGAGAGAAACAGAGAGAAACAGAGAAAGGGAGAGATCGAGGGAGAAACAGAGAGAAACAGAGAAAGGGAGAGAGAAACAGAGAGAAACAGAGAAAGGGAGAGAGAGAGAGAGAGAGAGAGAGAGAGAGAGAGAGAGAGAGAGAGAGAGAGAGAGAGAGAGAGAGAGAGAGAGAGAGAGAGAGAGAGAGAGAGAGAGAGAGAGAGAGAGAGAGAGAAACAGAGAAACAGAGAAAGGGAGAGAGAGAGAGAGAGAAACAGAGAAATTGAGAGAGAGAAACAGAGAAACAGAGAGAAACAGAGAAAGGGAGAGAGAAACAGAGAGAAACAGAGAAAGGGAGAAAGAAACATAGAGAAACAGAGAGAAACAGAGAAACAGAGAGAAACAGAGAAAGGGAGAGAGAAACAGAGAGAAACAGAGAAAGGGAGAGAGAAACAGAGAGAAACAGAGAGAAACAGAGAAACAGAGAGAAACAGAGAAAGGGAGAGAGAAACAGAGAGAAACAGAGAAACAGAGAGAAACAGAGAAAGGGAGAGAGAAACAGAGAGAAACAGAGAAAGGGAGAGAGAAACAGAGAGAAACAGAGAGAAACAGAGAAACAGAGAGAAACAGAGAAAGGGAGAGAGAAACAGAGAGAAACAGAGAAAGGGAGAGAGAAACAGAGAGAAACAGGGAGAAACAGAGAGAAACAGAGAGAAACAGAGAAACAGAGAAAGGGAGAGAGAAACAGCGAGAAACAGAGAAAGGGAGAGAGAAACAGAGAGAAACACAGAAATGGAGAGAGAGAGAGAGAGACAGAGAAACAGAGAGAAACAGAGAAAGGGAGAGAGAAACAGAGATAAACAGAGATAAACAAAGAGAAACAGAGAGAAACAGAGAAAGGGAGAGAGAAACAGAGAAAGGGAGAGAGAGAAACAGAGAAACAGAGAGAAACAGAGAAAGGGAGAGAGAAACAGAGAGAAACAGAGAGAAACAGGGAGAAACAGAGAGAAACAGAGAGAAACAGATAGAAACAGAGAAAGGGAGAGAGAAACAGAGAGAAACAGAGAAAGGGAGAGAGAAACAGAGAGAAACAGAGAAATGGAGAGAGAGAGAGAGAAACAGAGAAACAGAGAGAAACAGAGAAAGGGAGAGAGAAACAGAGAGAAACAGAGAGAAACAAGGAGAAACAGAGAGAAACAGAGAGAAACAGAGAGAGGGAGAGAGAAACAGAGAGAAACAGAGAAAGGGAGAGAGAAACAGAGAGAAACAGAGAAATGGAGAGAGAGAGAAACAGAGAAACAAAGGGAAACTGAGAAAGGGAGAGAGAAACAGAGATAAACAGAGATAAACAGAGAGAAACAGAGAGAAACAAAGAGAAACAGAGAAAGGGAGAGAGAGAGAAACAGAGAAAGGGAGAGAGAGAGAAAGAGAAACAGAGAAAAACAGAGAAAGGGATAGAGAAACCGAGAGAAACAGAGAGAAACAGAGAAAGGGAGAGAGAAACAGAGAAACAGAGAAAGGGAGAGAGAAACAAAGAGAAACAGAGAAAGGGAGAGAGAAACAGAGAAACAGAGAAACAGAGAAAGGGAGAGAGAAAAAAGAGAAACAGAGAAAGGGAGAGAGAGAGAGAAACAGAGAAACAGAGAGAAACAGAGAAAGAGAGAGAGAAACAGAGAGGAACAGAGAGAAACAGAGAAAGGGAGAGAGAAACAGAGAGAAACAGAGAGAAACAGAGAAAGGGAGAGAGAAACAGAGAGAAACAGAGAAAGGCAGAGAGAGAGAAACAGAGAGAAACAGAGAAACAGAGAAAGGGAGAGAGAAACAGAGAGAAACAGAGAGAAACAGAGAAAGGGAGAGAGCGAATGAGAGAGATAGAGGGAAACAGAGAGAAACAGAGAAAGGGAGAGAGAGAGAAACAGAGAAAGGGAGAGAGAAACAGAGAAAGGGAGAGAGAGAGAAACAGAGAAACAGAGAGAAACAGAGAAAGGGAGAGAGAGAGAAACAGAGAGAAACAGAGAAAGGGAGAGAGATTATTTGCAGGGCATTGGTACTATAAGTCGCCCACCTCCTAGTTATACCCAACATGCCCTCTATACGCATAATATTACCAGCTAATCACTGATGGCCCATTATTGTCTGAGTCAACAACAGAATTCTGTACCTCACCTGCCTGGGAACATGGCCTCAATTGTAGTACCCCAAATGTAGTATCTAAATTTGTAAAAGCATCCCTCCATAGAGGTATCTGTTACCCAACAATACTAAATCTAAATCACAGGTTCCTTTATCTACAGGTTCTATATCCCATTCACTTTACTAATACCAATATCAAGACTCTCCTTTCTATATTCAGCGGCTGTATCGGTGCGCTGTGACACTATTTGGCCCTAGGATCTATTTCCACACACCAGGCACTGTGACTTGGCTGCTAAGACCACCAGTCTTATGTAAGTTGATTAGGCTACAGTTACCTGGGTACCAACCCTGTTCAGAAGACGGTAATTCCAGGAAATGACCTTTAAAACTGCTAAATGTTCTGTCTGCCCCATGGCACAATGAGTTTTAAAACTGCTAAATGTTCTGTCTGCCCCATGGCACAATGAGCTTTAAAACTGCTAAATGTTCTGTCTGCCCCATGGCACAATGGGTTTTAAAACTGCTAAATGTTCTGTCTGCCCCATGGCACAATGAGTTTTAAAACTGCTAAATGTTCTGTCTGCCCCATGGCACAATGAGTTTTAAAACTGCTAAATGTTCTGTCTGCCCCATGGCACAATGAGTTTTAAAACTGCTAAATGTTCTGTCTGCCCCATGGCACAATGGGTTTTAAAACTGCTAAATGTTCTGTCTGCTCCATGGCACAATGAGTTTTAAAACTGCTAAATGTTCTGTCTGCCCCATGGCACAATGAGTTTTAAAACTGCTAAATGTTCTGTCTGCCCCATGGCACAATGAGTTTTAAAACTGCTAAATGTTCTGTCTGCCCCATGGCACAATGAGTTTTAAAACTGCTAAATGTTCTGTCTGCCCCATGGCACAATGAGTTTTAAAACAGCTAAATGTTCTGTCTGCCCCATGGCACAATGAGTTTTAATAATAATAATAATAATAATAATATATGCCATTTAGCTAAATGTTCTTCTGCTCCATCCAAAGCAAAACTTACAGTCATGTGTGCATACATTCTACTGCTAAATGGGTGGTCCTGGGGATCGTTTTAACCCAAATGTTCTGTCCCTGGCGAGTTTTACAAAATGCGCCATGCTCTACCAACTGAGCTACAGAAGGACCAGCTAAATGTTCTGTCTGCCCCATGGCACAATGAGTTGTAAAACTGCTAAATGTTCTGTCTGCCCCATGGCACAATGAGTTTTAAAACTGCTAAATGTTCTGTCTGCCCCATGGCACAATGAGTTTTAAAACTGCTAAATGTTCTGTCTGCCCCATGGCACAATGAGTTTTAAAACTGCTAAATGTTCTGTCTGCCCCATGGCACAATGAGTTTTAAAACTGCTAAATGTTCTGTCTGCCCCATGGCACAATGAGTTTTAAAACTGCTAAATGTTCTGTCTGCCCCATGGCACAATGAGTTTTAAAACTGCAACGTTTTTTTCTCCGCCCGTGGAAAAATGCTCAGAATTGCAGAAAATTAACTTTAAAATGTCTTAACATTGAACCACTAGGTGGGGCCCCCCCAAACCAAATCTCGCTGAGGCCTCCCAAAAAGCTAGGACCGGCCCTGCACACGAATGCTCTAAGTGGTTTCATGTTCCAGCATTCTAATGGTCTCTCTGGACTGCTATTCCAATCATGCAGAGCAGTGAGTGTGTGGGGCCTGGAGGTTATTAGCTCAGTGTGTTAGATTAGAGGCCCTCAGAGCTGGTTCATATGTGGGAGGGAAGAACAAACAGAGGCCAAGATAGCCAGCCTGAATCTGTGCCTGAGCCTGCATGATCCCTCAGCTCTGTATCCATGCCCCTGATGGAACACTAACTGGGCCTTGTGCACTATTCACCACTTACACAGGCAGTGACAGAGGCTGGGAGTGAGCCCAGGCCAGAAGGACACTGAGGGAGAGAGAGGGATGGAAATACATTGTGTTGAAAGAGGGGTGGACAATAAGGTACAAAACATTAGGTTTTTGATTTTTTTACCCCCTTTTCTCCCCAATTGTTAGTAGTTACTATCTTGTCTCATCGTTAAAACTCCCGTACAGGCTCGGGAGAGACGAAGAGGGTATATGAGTATATGCCTTTGAATGGGGTAGGGTGGTATGTGGTGGTCTGCTTTCGAGACTTTGTAGAGTCCATGCCCTGACGAATTGAGGAAGGTGCTCTTCATGTTTTGTATTTTATTTATTAACTTTTCTATTTTATTTATTAACTTCTATTTAATCAGGGGAGCCCAATTGAGACTACGATCTCATTTCCAATGCTGCCCTGAGACCACAAAGCAAATGGAAAGTTGTAGATATGGAAAGATAAAGAAAAACTCAAACTGTATGTGTGTGTGCCTGCGTGTGTGAGTATGTGACGCAGTGAGAGATTGTTGGAAAGGAACAGGAACAGCCCGGGGGATACAGTGGAGTCAAACTGAATCAACTAATTAGATTAGAATCATTTTACAATGGCTTCAGACACTGTAAATCATTATTTTATCCTATTATTCTTGTGAGGAGAAAAACAAAGCCTTTAATATAGAAACATGAACTACCATCAACAATATAGTGAAACTACAGTCAGTTGTCACATACTAGGCAAGTCACTAGTTTCATAATCCTGCTACATTTCAACTGACCTTGTAGATGCAGTTTCAAATAATTGCTGTCCATGGTGCTTAAATCTCTGATTCCTGCTATTTGCTTAATGTTTCCATTGGACATTTCACATCACTCAGTTGGCTTTCTGTTCTGGCCATGGACATATCACAGCAAATCTAAAGGTCCTCAAACCTATTTTGACCATGACCACAATGATCAATAAATACATCATGTTACTGTGCCAACAATATGAGCCCACTCCAGAGTGTCTCAATGGGGTCAATTGTTCATCTGTGCACAACAAAGAGAGATGTGTCCATCACAGTGTTGACATTAAGGATAATATCTGTCTGCGTTAGCCAATAAGACAGTGTTATCTGTAGGTTATGATGAAGGCATCAGGTCTCTGATCTCTGGATCAGCCAACAAAGAGGACATTTCCACTTAACTAAGCGAAGCTGAGGAAAGGTGTGATTAAAATTCAGTGGCAGGCCTTTAAATATCAGCCTGGGATGACAGTGGTGCCCTTTGGCAAGGTAATTATTCACTCTGCTGAATGACCATCAGGTGTGTGTGTGTGTGTGTGTGTGTGTGTGTGTGTGTGTGTGTGTGTGTGTGTGTGTGTGTGTGTGTGTGTGTGTGTGTGTGTGTGTGTGTGTGTGTGTGTGTGTGTGTGTGTGTGTGTGTGTGTGTGTGTGTGTGTGTGTGTGTGTGTGTGTGTGTGTGTGTGTGAGGGGTGGGTCTGAGTTTGAGCCTTTAGTTTTGAGGCGGTGTGTTTGAGAAATACAAGTAACAGCATCTGTTCTTTCAGTCTAGATGTGAGAAGTGTTTGTAATCTAACTCAGTAATGCAGACAGACGCTAAGGGGCTTTAATAGGCTGATACATGTGAGATAAGGACAGTGAGAGAGAGAAGAGAAAGGGAGAGAGAGAGAAAGGGAGAGAGAGAGAAAAAGAGAGAGAGAAAAAGAGAGAGAGAGAGAGAGAAAGGGAGAGAGAGAAAGGGAGAGAGAGAGGGAGAGATAGAAAGAGAAAGGGAGAGAGAGAGAGAGGGAGAGAGAGAGAGAAAGCGAGAGAGGGAGGGAGAGTAAAAAAAGAGAGATGAAGCGAGAGGGAGGGAGAGAGCGTGAGAAAAAGAGAGATCAAGCAAGCGACAGAGAGGGAGGAGAGAGGGAGGAGAGAGGGAGGAGAGAGGGAGGAGAGAGGGAGGAGAGAGGGAGGGAGAGACATGAACTGGTAAAGGTTAGCTTTTTACCACTCCATCACTGTATCAGTCTCAGCCTCTCCAGACCTCCATCTCTCTTTCCATCTTTTTTTCTATTTCATCTCCAACCAAACAACATTTGATATGATCTACTGAGGAGGTCCTCTCACACCGAGTTGAGACTCAGACTACAGCCCAAGGCCTGATGGGACGAGACTCTTATTGAGAAGCTGTCCTTCAAAAACTGCAGCTTGACAAAAAAAAAACAAAAAAAATCCTCCTTCTTCTTGTCTTTCTGTATCTCCCTCTCCCACCTCTCCGGGTGTTTCTTCTGACAGTCTGCCTACTGTGGAGTTCTTGATAAGAGTCATGTGGGGAGTCAGGTGGTTGGGGGTTGTATCTTTGGGGCTGATCACCCCCCCCCTTTTGTACCTCCCCTTCCTTCCTTCGCTGTGTGAGTGTTGGGCTCGGATCATTATCGGCAGCCCTGAATGGGATTCATCACGCGATGTGCAGAGTCAGCTGCAGTCAATGTGCAACACCCTTCGCCACTTCTCAATCAATCTTCATTTGCCTCTTTTCCTCACTTTTGTTCGGGGAGACAGATTTCTCTAGTGAGAAACTGTAGTTCCTTTAGTTTTCCACTCTTAGTAAACAGAATAGAAAGTGTTACATTTTTGCCCAGGACAGATTCTAAAACATGAAAATAGGTTTCAAAAATAGTTTGAGTCTTGTGTCCTGCTGGGCTGACTGTTAGTCAAACAGAAAGAAGGCCTTGAGCAGTGAAGGAACACTGATATCATCCATAGATATCACCCTACAGACAAGTCAGGAATATTACACACTAATGAAACGCCACATCCACAGAACCAGCTACAATTGAGGAAATAGGACTTTTTGTTTTTGCAGCGCTACGACATTATTGGAATCCCTTAGAAGTAAAGATGAGAAGTTTGTTCCCTGTATAAAGTGTTCCCTGAATAAAAAGCTTGCTGACAAACTTGCCTCTTTTATTGCTGTGAATGGATTGCATTTTGTGCCTGGGTCATATCATTTACAGCACAGTAAAAGAAGAAAGAGAGAGGGAGATTGTTGCGGGGAAATCATTGGGAAGCCTATGTTACTTTGACATGGGAATTCATTTTTGAGTACTTCATAGTTTACTTTTAAAAAATTGAAATAAACATTTTACCCCCTTTTCTCCCCAATTGTTAGTAATTACTATCTTGTCTCATCGCTACAACTCCCGTACGGGCTCGGGAGAGACAAAGGTCGAAAGCCATGCGTCCTCCGAAACACAACCCAACCAAGCCACACTGCTTCTTAACACAGCGCGCATCCAACCCGGAAGCCAGCTGCACCAATGTGTCGGAGGAAACACCGTACACCTGGCGACCTGGTCAGCGTGCACTGCGCTCGGGCCGCCACAGGAGTCGCTAGTGCGCGAGGAGACAAGGATATCCCTACCGGCCAAACCCTCCCTAACCCGGATGACACAAGGCCAATTGTGTGTCGCCCCATGGACCTCCCGGTCGCGGCCACCTGCGACAGAGCCTGGGCTCAAACCCAGAGTCTCTGGTGGCACAGCTGGCGCTGCGATGCAGTACCCTGGACATGAATTACCTCTATATGTATGATTTGTGAAAGGAAAACCTGCAGGTCCCAAGGAGGTTGCAGTCAGATCTGGTAGGACTGAGGCCGTAACACCAACACTTGGCCTATGGGTTCATACTCTGACCCAGTGGTAATCAAACTTTTTCAGAGGGGAGACCATTTTTATCACCAGAATTTCTGGGGTCCCCATTTTCCCCCCAATAATTTCTTGCGACCCAACTCCACACCAAAGCTAATGACACAACCTAAAAATCTGTAAATGTTGATGTTTACATCAACAAATAACCTTATCAAAATGAAAAGAAAGCAATACTCAATAACCTTTATCTTTCTCAAAAACGTTTGTATGTGGTCCCATACAATAATATATACTCTTCATTTTTTTTTTTTATAAAGAATGTGGGGCCACCCCACTGCGGTGGGGTCATGACCCTGACTTTGAATACCACTGCTCTAAGCCTATTGTTGTGTACCATAACCCTTGTGAGCTACTGTCTGTAATCATAGCTCGTTCTAGAAAAGCTCAGGCCTACCTTCAAGCAGCTCATACCATGCCTCTAGCCAGCACCATGTAGCTCTTTGTTTCCCAATAAAAAGACACTCAAACGAAGACTGATGCTTCTATCCTTGTTAGATCTCGGTCCTGGCAGAAAGATGACTTTTGTCAGTGTCTATTTTCAGAGCGTTATAGTGTGCTGACACCCTGCTCATTTTCATGATAGATATCTCTGATCAGCAAACGTTTTACTGCTAATTACCCTGAGCATAACTTAAGACTTGTGTCCAGTGTCACAGACCTTATCTCTAACAATAACCATGGCGTTAGTCATGATTGCCACTCTCATTCAAACCTTCATATGAATTGCTTATGTATTCATACATAAGCAATACATTCATAAGCAATACATACATTCATACAATCTTCGGACGCCGTGACAGCCTCCTATCCTATAGCCCTAATACCATCTACACTATCCTATTGCCCTAATACCGTCTACATACTATCCTATAGTCCTAATACCATCTACACTATCCTATTGCCCTAATACCGTCTACATACTATCCTATAGCCCTAATACCATCTACACTATCCTATTGCCCTAATACCATCTACATACTATCCTATAGCCCTAATACCATCTACACTATCCTATTGCCCTAATACCATCTACACTATCCTATTGCCCTAATACCGTCTACATACTATCCTATAGCCCTAATACCATCTACACTATCCTATTGCCCTAATACCATCTACATACTATCCTATAGCCCTAATACCATCTACACTATCCTATTGCCCTAATACCATCTACATACTATCCTATAGCCCTAATACCATCTACACTATCCTATTGCCCTAATACCATCTACACTATCCTATTGCCCTAATACCGTCTACATACTATCCTATAGCCCTAATACCATCTACACTATCCTATTGCCCTAATACCGTCTACATACTATCCTATAGCCCTAATACCATCTACACTATCCTATTGCCCTAATACCATCTACATACTATCCTATAGCCCTAATACCATCTACACTATCCTATTGCCCTAATACCATCTACATACTATCCTATATCCCTAATACCATCTACACTATCCTATTGCCCTAATACCTTCTACACTATCCTATTGCCCTAATACCGTCTACATACTATCCTATAGCCCTAATACCATCTACACTATCCTATTGCCCTAATACTGTCTACATACTATCCTATAGCCCTAATACTGTCTACACTATCCTATTGCCCTAATACCATCTACATACTATCCTATAGCCCTAATACCATCTACACTATCCTATTGCCCTAATACCATCTACATACTATCCTATAGCCCTAATACCATCTACACTATCCTATTGCCCTAATACCATCTACATACTATCCTATAGCCCTAATACCGTCTACACTATCCTATTGCCCTAATACCATCTACATACTATCCTATAGCCCTAATACCGTCTACACTATCCTATTGCCCTAATACCGTCTACATAATATAATAATATAATAATATATGCCATTTAGCAGACGCTTTTATCCAAAGCGACTTACAGTCATGTGTGCATACATTCTACGTATGGGTGATCCCGGGGATCGAACCCACTACCCTGGCGTTACAAGCGCCATGCTCTACCAACTGAGCTACAGAAGGACCAATACCATCATACATACTATCCTATAGCCCTAATACCGTCTACACTATCCTATTGCCCTAATACCATCTACACTATCCTATTGCCCTAATACCGTCTACACTATCCTATTGCCCTAATACCATCTACACTATCCTATAGCCCTAATACCGCCTACACTATCCTATTGCCCTAATACCATCTACACTATCCTATAGCCCTAATACCTTCTACACTATCCTATTGCCCTAATACCGTCTACACTATCCTATAGCCCTAATAACGTCTACACTATCCTATAGCCCTAATACCGTCTACACTATCCTATAGCCCTAATACCGTCTACACTATCCTATAGCCCTAATACCGTCTACACTATCCTATTGCCATAATACCGTCTACACTATCCTATAGCCCTAATACCGTCTACACTATCCTATAGCCCTAATACCGTCTACACTATCCTATTGCCCTAATACCATCTACACTATCCTATAGTCCTAATACCGTCTACACTATCCTATTGCCCTAATATCCTATTGCCCTAAAACCATCTACACTATCCTATAGCCCTAATACCATCTACACTATCCTATTGCCCTAATACCGTCTACACTATCCTATAGCCCTAATACCGTCTACACTATCCTATTGCCCTAATACCATCTACACTATCCTATAGCCCTAATACCGTATATACTATCTTATAGACCTAATACGTTCTATATACTATCATATATCCCTAATACCGTCTATACTATCCTATAGCCCTAATACCGTATATACTATCCTATAGCCCTAATACTGTCTATATACTATCATATAACCCTAATACCGTCTATACTATCCTATTGCCCTAATACCATTTATACTATCCTATATCCTTAATACCGTCTATACTATCCTCTACCGAATTGACTCACAACCCGGTCGCATTCACAGGTAGTATCACATTTTCATTTCATTTCATTACAGTACAACGGTTTGATTTGTTTGATCGTAGCTAGCTACATAGCTAGCTACATAGCCGTCTTTGTATCAAAGATAATTGTGTAGTCTAGAGCGATTTTCTAGGTTCGCTAGCCAGCTATTGTCGTTCTTTTAACGCAACGCAACGTAACGTAAACAACACTGCTAGCTAGCCAGCTAGCCCCCGAATAGCAACACTGCAGAAACTATTACACTCAACGGAACGACTTGATTAGTGTAGTGTCAACAACGCACCCACTGCCAGCTGGCCTACTTCAGCAGTACTGTATCATTTTAATCATTTTAGTCAATAAGATTCTTGCTACGTAGCTTAACTTTCTGAACATTCGAGACGTGTAGTCCACTTGTCATTCCAATCTCCTTTGCATTAGCGTAGCCTCTTCTGTAGCCTGTCAACTATGTGTCTGTTTATCCCTGTTCTCTCCTCTCTGCACAGACCATACAAACGCTCCACACCGCGTGGCCGCGGCCACCCTACTCTGGTGGTCCCAGCGCACACGACCCACGTGGAGTTCCAGGTCTCCGGTAGCCTCTGGAACTGCCAATCTGCGGTCAACAAGGCAGAGTTCATCTCAGCCTATGCCTCCCTCCAGTCCCTCGACTTCTTGGCACTGACGGAAACATGGATCACCACAGACAACACTGCTACTCCTACTGCTCTCTCTTCGTCCGCCCACGTGTTCTCGCACACACCGAGAGCGTCTGGTCAGCGGGGTGGTGGCACCGGGATCCTCATCTCTCCCAAGTGGTCATTCTCTCTTTCTCCCCTTACCCATCTGTCTATCGCCTCCTTTGAATTCCATGCTGTCACAGTTACTAGCCCTTTCAAGCTTAACATCCTTATCATTTATCGCCCTCCAGGTTCCCTCGGAGAGTTCATCAATGAGCTTGATGCCTTGATAAGCTCCTTTCCTGAGGACGGCTCACCTCTCACAGTTCTGGGCGACTTTAACCTCCCCACGTCTACCTTTGACTCATTCCTCTCTGCCTCCTTCTTTCCACTCCTCTCCTCTTTTGACCTCACCCTCTCACCTTCCCCCTACTCACAAGGCAGGCAATACGCTCGACCTCATCTTTACTAGATGCTGTTCTTCCACTAACCTCATTGCAACTCCCCTCCAAGTCTCCGACCACTACCTTGTATCCTTTTCCCTCTCGCTCTCATCCAACACCTCCCACACTGCCCCTACTCGGATGGTATCGCGCCGTCCCAACCTTCGCTCTCTCTCCCCCGCTACTCTCTCCTCTTCCATCCTATCATCTCTTCCCTCCGCTCAAACCTTCTCCCACCTATCTCCTGATTCTGCCTCCTCAACCCTCCTCTCCTCCCTCTCTGCATCCCTTGACTCTCTATGTCCCCTATCCTCCAGGCCGGCTCGGTCCTCACCTCCCACTCCGTGGCTCGATGACTCATTGCGAGCTCACAGAACAGGGCTCCGGGCAGCCGAGCGGAAATGGAGGAAAACTCGCCTCCCTGCGGACCTGGCATCCTTTCACTCCCTCCTCTCTACATTTTCCTCCTCTGTCTCTGCTGCTAAAGCCACTTTCTACCACGCTAAATTGCAAGCATCTGCCTCTAACCCTAGGAAGCTCTTTGCCACCTTCTCCTCCCTCCTGAATCCTCCTCCCCTCCCCCCTCCTCCCTCTCTGCAGATGACTTCGTCAACCATTTTGAAAAGAAGGTCGACGACATCCGATCCTCGTTTGCTAAGTCAAACGACACCGCTGGTTCTGCTCACACTGCCCTACCCTGTGCTCTGACCTCTTTCTCCCCTCTCTCTCCAGATGAAATCTCGCGTCTTGTGACGGCCGGCCGCCCAACAACCTGCCCGCTTGACCCTATCCCCTCCTCTCTTCTCCAGACCATTTCCGGAGACCTTCTCCCTTACCTCACCTCGCTCATCAACTCATCCCTGACCGCTGGCTACGTCCCTTCCGTCTTCAAGAGAGCGAGAGTTGCACCCCTTCTGAAAAAACCTACACTCGATCCCTCCGATGTCAACAATTACAGACCAGTATCCCTTCTTTCTTTTCTCTCCAAAACTCTTGAACGTGCCGTCCTTGGCCAGCTCTCCCGCTATCTCTCTCTGAATGACCTTCTTGATCCAAATCAGTCAGGTTTCAAGACTAGTCATTCAACTGAGACTGCTCTCCTCTGTATCACGGAGGCGCTCCGCACTGCTAAAGCTAACTCTCTCTCCTCTGCTCTCATCCTTCTAGATCTATCGGCTGCCTTCGATACTGTGAACCATCAGATCCTCCTCTCCACCCTCTCCGAGTTGGGCATCTCCGGCGCGGCCCACGCTTGGATTGCGTCCTACCTGACAGGTCGCTCCTACCAGGTGGCGTGGCAAGAATCTGTCTCCTCACCACGCGCTCTCACCACTGGTGTCCCCCAGGGCTCTGTTCTTGGCCCTCTCCTATTCTCGCTATACACCAAGTCACTTGGCTCTGTCATAACCTCACATGGTCTCTCTTATCATTGCTATGCAGACGACACACAATTAATCTTCTCCTTTCCCCCTTCTGATGACCAGGTGGCGAATCGCATCTCTGCATGTCTGGCAGACATATCAGTGTGGATGACGGATCACCACCTCAAGCTGAACCTCGGCAAGACGGAGCTGCTCTTCCTCCCGGGGAAGGACTGCCCGTTCCATGATCTCGCCATCACGGTTGACAACTCCATTGTGTCCTCCTCCCAGAGCGCCAAGAACCTTGGCGTGATCCTGGACAACACCCTGTCGTTCTCAACCAACATCAAGGCGGTGGCCCGTTCCTGTAGGTTCATGCTCTACAACATCCGCAGACTACGACCCTGCCTCACACAGGAAGCGGCGCAGGTCCTAATCCAGGCACTTGTCATCTCCCGTCTGGATTACTGCAACTCGCTGTTGGCTGGGCTCCCTGCCTGTGCCATTAAACCCCTTCAACTCATCCAGAACGCCGCAGCCCGTCTGGTGTTCAACCTTCCCAAGTTCTCTCACGTCACCCCGCTCCTCCGTTCTCTCCACTGGCTTCCAGTTGAAGCTCGCATCCGTTACAAGACCATGGTGCTTGCCTACGGAGCTGTGAGGGGAACGGCACCTCAGTACCTCCAGGCTCTGATCAGGCCCTACACCCAAACAAGGGCACTGCGTTCATCCACCTCTGGCCTGCTCGCCTCCCTACCACTGAGGAAGTACAGCTCCCGCTCAGCCCAGTCAAAACTGTTCGCTGCCCTGGCCCCCCCAATGGTGGAACAAACTCCCTCACGACGCCAGGACAGCGGAGTCAATCACCACCTTCCGGAGACACCTGAAACCCCACCTCTTAAGGAATACCTAGGATAGGATAAGTAATCCCTCTCACCCCCCCCCTTAAGTTTTAGATGCACTATTGTAAAGTGACTGTTCCACTGGATGTCATAGGGTGAATGCACCAATTTGTAAGTCGCTCTGGATAAGAGCGTCTGCTAAATGACTTAAATGTAAATGTAAATGTCTATAGCCCTAATACTGTCTATATACTATCCTACAGCCCTAATAGCATCTACACGATCCTATAGCCCTAATAGCGTCTATATACTATTCTATAGCCCTAATAGTGTCTATATACTATCCTGTAGCCCTAATAACGTCTATATACAATCCTATAGCCCTAAACCGCCTATATACTATCCTTTAGCCCTAAAACCGTCTATTTACTATCCTATAGCCCCAATATAGTCTACATACTATCATATAACCCTAATACCGTCTATATACTATCCTATAACCCTAATACCATCTACATACTATCCCATAGCCCTAATACAGTCTACACACTACTCTATAACCCTAATACCGTCTATATACTATCCCATAGCCCTAATACCACCTACATACTATCCTATAGCCCTAATACAGTCTACATACTATCCTATAACCCTAAAACCGTCTATACTATCCTATAGCCCTAATACCGCCTATACTATCCTATAGCCCTAATACTGTCTATATACTATCATATAAACCTAATACCGTCTATACTATCCTATTGCCCTAATACCGTCTATACTATCCTATATCCTTAATACCGTCTATACTATCCTATAGCCCTAATACCGTCTATATACTATCATATAGCCCTATTACCGTCTACACAATTCTATAGCCCTAATACCGTCTATATAATATCCTGTTGCCCTAAAACCATCTATTTACTATCCTAAATCCCTAATACCGTCTACATAATATCCTATAACCCTAATTCCGTCTATATACTATCCTATAACCCTAATACCGTCTACATACTATCCTATAGCCCTAATACAGTCTATATACTATCCTATAACCCTAATACAGTCTACATACTATCCTATAGCCCTAATACAGCCTGCATACTATCCTATAGCCCTAATACCGTCTACATACTATCCTATAGCCCTAATACAGTCTATATACTATCCTATAGCCCTAATACAGTCTACATACTATCCTATAGCCCTAATACAGTCTACATACTATCCTATAGCCCTAATACCGTCTACATACTATCCTATAGCCATATTACAGTCTACATACTATCCTATAACCCTATTACAGTCTACATACGATCCTATTGCCCTAATACCGTCTACACACTATCCTATAACCCTATTACAGTCTACATACGATCCTATTGCCCTAATACCGTCTACACACTATCCTATAACCCTATTACAGTCTACATAATATAATAATAATATATGCCATTTAGCAGACGCTTTTATCCAAAGCGACTTACAGTCACGTGTGCATACATTCTACGTATGGGTGGTCCCGGGGATCGAACCCACTACCCTGGCGTTACAAGCGCCATGCTCTACCAACTGAGCTACACACCATCCTATAACCCTAATACCGTCTACACACTATCCTATTGCCCTAATACCGTCTATATACTATCATTTAGCCCTCAACCCTCTCCATGCCCTTGACTATACCTTGGTGTCGAAGTCTTGATCCTGGCTATAAAGTGCTTCCATTGTGGATACTGAAAGTCTGGGGACCTGGTGGTAGTTGGCCAGTTACAGTGTGTGCATCTGCTCATTACCTTTAGCATTTTAGAATACTATCATTTTGTATTGGGTTGCAGAGGTCGCATAGACCACAGGACTCACATTCACTGTTGAACGCCAACAGAATTATTATGATTAATGGCTGAATGTGCAGGGTTGAGTTGACTTGATTCCTTTTTAGACCCAAAAAGCATTGGCTTAAATGTACCCCTCTGGAACGCAATGTTAAATTGGGAGATGGTCTGAAGAGAGAGATGCAGTAAAGAGCAACTAAAGAGAACAAGTTGCACAATAAAACACACATACAGTGTGACTGCTCAAATGCACGCACACACATGCGCACACACACACAGCCAGTTCCAGCCACTCAAGCAAAGCCAATCCCTTCTCACAATGAGGGGATTTGGGACAGTATCAAACAAGCCAGCCAATTGGAATTATGAGCAGGGTCAATGCTTCACATAAGACACAGAGACTCCTCTGCCACTAAAATCACTCTCCCTACCTGGCCTTTGTCCTTGACCGCTTTTGACCTCTCCTCCGTGGGGATTGAGTTATTTGACCCTGTGGCCCGGTGGACATCACCCAGCAGCCATCACTCTACCACCTTACCTTCCTGCCACGGAGGAAATATGGCAGCTGGAACAGTGCTTATTGATGGAGCCTGTGGTGATGGTGAAAGGGTTGGTATGGGGAGGCAACAAGGTGAGGGTGGGGAAGTGGATGTTTTATGAGGCCCTTAACATTTAGTTCCCCAGCATTTCAATCCGCGTGTCTATTAAAGATGGCTGCTCCTCCTACGCGTTCCCCATCCTTCACACTGCCAGAGAGCCACCCCACACTGACAGACAGCTCAATATGACAGAGAGAGAGAGAGAGGAGGAGGGAGGGAGTGTTCAGCAGTAATGGAACAACCGAGACAGAGAGAGAGAGAGAGGAGGAGGGAGGGAGTGTTCAGCAGTAATGGAACAACCGAGACAGAGAGAGAGAGAGAGGAGGAGGAGGGAGGGAGTGTTCAGCAGTAATGGAACAACCGAGACAGAGAGAGAGAGAGAGGAGGAGGGAGGGAGTGTTCAGCAGTAATGGAACAACCGAGACAGAGAGAGAGAGAGAGGAGGAGGGAGGGAGTGTTCAGCAGTAATGGAACAACTGAGACAGAGAGAGAGAGAGAGAGAGGAGGAGGGAGGGAGGGAGGGAGTGTTCAGCAGTAATGGAACAACCGAGACAGAGAGAGAGAGGAGGAGGGAGGGAGTGTTCAGCAGTAATGGAACAACCGAGACAGAGAGAGAGAGAGAGAGGAGGAGGGAGGGAGTGTTCAGCAGTAATGGAACAACCGAGACAGAGAGAGTAAGACAGATAGGAGGGTAGCCTACAGAGTGTACAATTACCCATGAAAACAAGGAAAGAATTTGCCAGAAGAACCAACAATATGGACAAACAGAGAGCTCCTCACATGGCTCTTTATAGCCAACAGTAGTGGTAAGTTAGGAGCAGTGAAACAGACTCCATAGTCGGAGCAGAAACAAAGCTTCTGGTTGGAAAATGAAGTCAAACAAGCGGTAAATAAAAACAGACCCTGAGAAATAGATGAGGTCTCAGTTCCCCCAGGCAGTGTGTGTGTGTGTGTGTGTGTGTGTGTGTGTGTGTGTGTGTGTGTGTGTGTGTGTGTGTGTGTGTGTGTGTGTGTGTGTGTGTGTGTGTGTGTGTGTGTGTGTGTGTGTGTGTGTGTGTGTGTGTGTGTGTGTGTGTGTGTGTGTGTGTGTGTGTGTGTGTCAGACAGGGCTCCCGCTCTGTTCAGGCTCTGGTAATATGCTGGCCCCTCCAGGTCACTGCTATTAATTACAAAACGTACCCAGCTCTCCCTCCATTAATCTAAATTTAGAGGCAGTGTCCAGCGACCGCCTGCTCCTGCCACGATCGCTGGGTACAGAGAGAACAGAGCCCTGCTGCCTTCGGACCAATCACAGTATCCGATGCTCTCTGGCCAGTTTGAGCCAAGCCCTGGTAACTTCTGACCAGTCAGGGTCAAGGCTTCAACCTTCCAGCCATTGAGGGCCAAGGTCAGCTGACTGCTGACCCACCACAGCCAAATGCCTGCCCGATTCTGACCACTCAGAACAGAACACACACAGATAAACACATCTACTGCAGACCCCCGTGCAATTAGCATGACGTTGATGAACAGCTGTTGCGGGTCTGCTCACCTTCCTGAGGCCTTTTATCTTAATTAACAGCCGCACACATATGTGTAAGAACACAATCCCACACAACACCGACCCCAGCCCAACTCTTACTGGCTACAGTACATGTGTAGGTCAGACAGCAGACAGGGGAGTCTGCTCCACAACACGCCACCAACAAGGAGAAGAGAGGGAGTGGAGAGAGAACGAGAGAGGGTAAACGAGACAGAGACAAAGAGAGATAGAGAGCAAGTCGCTGAGGGAGACAGAAAGAGGGAGAGAGAGAAAGGGAGCTAGAGAGAGAAAAAGGAGGGTATACCATGCTGCAACCTTGTGTCCCCGCGCCAGACTGTCCCTGGGCCGCCATGCCCACCTCCAGCAATTAATCATCTGATACTGAGCTTACTCAACCGACAACCAGCTCCCCCACATCCTCATTAACAATGGCGCAGGAGAGGAAGGAAAAGAGAGGAGAGGAAAAGGGAGATGTAACAGTGTGAAAAAAGAATTAAGCAAAAAGAGAGGGAAATAGCAGAGGTGATAAGAGAACAGAGGAGAGGACAGAGGAGAGGACAGAAGAGGAAGAGAGCATTGCAGAGGGGAGACATGAAAGGGAGAGAGCAGAGAATACACAGACATTGCCTGGGATTGTAAAGGAAACATAAGGAGGAGCTGTGCCAGCCTCTGCAGAATACCATCTATCTCTCAGACTGGTGAGGCAGGCACCATGCTGGCACCAACGTTATTCTAGCCCCCATACGGAGAGAGAGGCTGTGACAATGTGTGTGTGTGTGTGTGTGTGTGTGTGTGTGTGTGTGTGTGTGTGTGTGTGTGTGTGTGTGTGTGTGTGTGTGTGTGTGTGTGTGTGTGTGTGTGTGTGTGTGTGTGTGTGTGTGTGTGTGTGTGTGTGTGTGTGTGTGTGTGTGTGTGTGTGTGTGTGTTTGTTTGCACATCTGCAGTGCCTGCATTCTTGAGCAACACTTACATCGCTGGTAAAGAACACCAGGAAACTTGATGTCCTCCTATTTTTCTGTCCCAGAGCCACACTAGTGTTGCCACGGCCACCTGCCAGCCAATTAGCAGAGCGGGCAGCAGCAGCAGCTGCCCAGGACAGGAGCAGGTGGAGGACCATGCCCAACATACCCACCGCCTGCTAATGCTAATCACTGTGCTCACTGCTGGGACCACTGGACTGGCCTGAAGGGTGCAAGGGGCTGGGCTGGGAGGGCTGGAGGGAGAGGGTTCTGGGGGGGCTAATAGTAGGACACTGCCTGGGTAAATCAGACCCTGGCCAACTTACAGTGTTCCACTTCTCCTATACTGCAAACCTCTGCTACGGTGCTGAACCACTGGGACAAGCCCACCTTACTTATCCTGTACCTGCATACCATGACCATCAGTGCATCTTTCTTCCTCTCCCGCTCTGCTCTGAAAAATTAGCTCCATCTACAGGGGTTGGGTGATGGAGAGAGGGGGCCGGGGGGGGTTGGCAATCAGAGCTGAAATAGGCTCCTCTCCCACTCGTTAAACCTCTAGACCTTTTTTCACGCTTATGGATGGAGCAATATATTACTTTATTTACGAGGACAGAGCCTGACAGATTTAATATTTTAATTCAGTTTTATGGCCTGAACATGGGGCGCACCACTCTCTTTATGGGTCCTGCTCCGCCACCACACAGACACAGCCACCGGATCGGTCGGGTCCGCTAGGCTGGGACAGGAGGGCAGGGCCTTACAGACATAACCATCCCTCATGTCACACTACCAAAAACACAGAGCATCTGTACCTCTGTGTTCCAGAGCACCCCCCCCCCCACCGACCACCTCCTCCTCCCTTTCTCCCTATAACTCCTGGGAGGAGACGTGGCCATGGAGCAGACAGACAGTGCAGGTCTAATAGAAGAGAGATTCATGGTTGAAATGTTTCAGGGCTGATATTGAGGGGAGATTCATATTTCAGACAACTCAGGGATACTGTTATAGAGATTGATAATTCACAACATACAGGTCGCAACTTTGGTCGCCTTCATTGTTTCAACGATACGCCGCCAATATTTTAGCAATTCATGGTTTAGACCATTAGCAGCCAATATTGGAAGGATATTCATGGATCACAGGACTCTATAGCAGAGGGTGATCACTCAAACGCTTCAGGACTAAATATCTTGGAGTAGAGCCGTGGTGTAGGCCACTTCAAAAACACAAATCAAAGAGTTTTTTCCAATGAAGAAATACCCACGCGCATCTAACATCATGAAAAGTTTGATTACACTTTAATGGAAATCAATAGGCTTTCAGCACTCTCTCTCCAAAATAATTTTTCAATCAAGAGAATTTCATTACTTTGGCAACATACCATTTAAGAGTTCTCGCAGAAAGACAGAAAACAAATGCCAGACAGCCCAGATAGCCACAAAGCCATGTTTTCTGTCCAATATTGCCAAATAAGACAGTTTCCAGAAGTTCTATTCCCTGACTGGTCTTTACCAGTGACTTTTAGCAGGAAGTTAAAAGCCCCAGTACCAACGTGTGAAACCAATACAGAGGTGGACGACAGTATCTTTCCCTATGAGGAGTCTGTATCAGGCACCTAGAGAGCAGTTCCCATGGGAACGGGCTCATCACTCTCAGAACTCCCCGAGATCTCCCCTGGCTTCCCCCTCCAGCCCCCACCCTGCTCCCCCTCCCACAGCGCTGGGAGAGAGCAAGGCGGTTATCGATCAGTCTGAGGGGTGGGCAGCTCAACCAATCAATGAGTCTCTGAGCCCTCCAGGGTTTATGGGATAGAAGAGGGGTATGGTTCAAGTGGCTGTTCCAGGGTGATTTCTGTCCAACACAAAGTGATTTCTGTCCAACACAAATCACCAGTCTAATTGATGGGCCTGGAATTGATTTAATCGACCTGGTCAACCCAGCCGGTGACACATCAGTGGGCCATTGAGAAGATACTGCCATTGACACATAATAGGTGTTAGTTTAATTTCCCTCATGGGGAGTGGCCAGGCCAGGGCTGCAATACTGGAGGCTGCAGTTCTTTACTAACACTTTGCTACCCTGCTATCTCTAAGTCATGTAGACCTATCGCTGCTAATCTCTTCCATGTCTCTGAGAAGATACTGGGATGCACCACGATCACATTGCATACTGACTTCACTAAATGAGATAACTGTGGAAACGGCCAGGTATAATTTCCCCAAGATGACATGGGGAAAACAATCACCACAACCATATAGGAAGTGGAACCAAACCAGAACACAGGAAAGAGCTGAGTAGACAGAGATCATGTTAGTGTGGTTCAGAGAGGAGAAATGCAGAATTTGAGTTGGATACATTTAGATAAACTTGCATTTTTTCGTCAGGATATTATGGCTTTCATTTTGGACAAAATGACCTGAATGGACCATTAGCAGGCCAGGCTAAAACCTGTAGAAAACACAGCGGAACATGGAAATACCAGGAAGGTCTGAACCTTCTTCTGAAGTCAAAAAGAGAATCTGTTACAAAAAGCTTCATAAATAAGGCTACTAATCTACCAAGCTGCTAGAACAGAACTGACCTGGCTGCAACTTCAATTAGCACTGAAGTGTGGAGTAAGAGGTGTGAAAACTCTGGCAGGAGTTGGCAGGAGATTTGAATTGAATCGAGTTTCTCAGCCCCCCCACCCACCAAATGCAGAGGCCTTTGAAGCACCCATGGTGATTCCCTCTGCAGAGGTCATTACCATACAGTACCCCATGGCCTTTCCCTCTGCAGAGGTCATTACCATACAGTACCCCATGGCCTTTCCCTCTGCAGAGGTCATTACCATACAGGGCCTTTCCCTCTGCAGAGGTCATTACCATACAGTACCCCATGGCCTTTCCCTCTGCAGAGGTCATTACCATACAGTACCCCATGGCCTTTCCCTCTGCAGAGGTCATTACCATACAGTACCCCATGGCCTTTCCCTCTGCAGAGGTCATTACCATACAGTACCCCATGGCTGCAGAGGTCATTACCATACAGTACCCCATGGCCTTTCCCTCTGCAGAGGTCATTACCATACAGTACCCCATGGCCTTTCCCTCTGCAGAGGTCATTACCATACAGTACCCCATGGCCTTTCCCTCTGCAGAGGTCATTACCATACAGTACCCCATGGCCTTTCCCTCTGCAGAGGTCATTACCATACAGTACCCCATGGCCTTTCCCTCTGCAGAGGTCATTACCATACAGTACCCCATGGCCTTTCCCTCTGCAGAGGTCATTACCATACAGTACCCCATGGCCTTTCCCAGTACCCCATGCAGAGGTCATTACCATACAGTACCCCATGGCCTTTCTGCAGAGGTCCCATACAGTGGCAGAGGTCATTACCATACAGTACCCCATGGCCTTTCCCTCTGCAGAGGTCATTACCATACAGTACCCCATGGCCTTTCCCTCTGCAGAGGTCATTACCATACAGTACCACATGGCCTTTCCCTCTGCAGAGGTCATTACCATACAGTACCCCATGGCCTTTCCCTCTGCAGAGGTCATTACCATACAGTACCCCATGGCCTTTCCCTCTGCAGAGGTCATTACCATACAGTACCCCATGGCCTTTCCCTATGCAGAGGTCATTACCATACAGTACCCCATGGCCTTTCCCTCTGCAGAGGTCATTACCATACAGTACCCCATGGCCTTTCCCTCTGCAGAGGTCATTACCATACAGTACCCCATGGCCTTTCCCTCTGCAGAGGTCATTACCATACAGTACCCCATGGCCTTTCCCTCTGCAGAGGTCATTACCATACAGTACCCCATGGCCTTTCCCTCTGCAGAGGTCATTACCATACAGTACCCCAGACTAATTTGACTCCAATATCTATACCGTGGGATATGCGTCAACAGCAACCTTGGGAATATCCTCTGCATCGTCATTAACAGCAGACTTGTACATTTCCTCATGCGAAAATAATGTACTGAGCAAATGTCAAATAGGCTTTTTACCATTATTATTGTACACAAGACCACGTGTTCACCCTGTACACCCTAAATGACAAACAAACCAAAACAAAGGCAAAGGCTTTTCATGCTTTGTTGATTTCTAAAAAGTGGTGTTAGGGGAAAAACATACGACATTATAAAATCAATGTACACAAACAACAAATGTACAACATATATTTCTTTCCACAGGGCCTGGGGATGAGACAAGGATGCAGCTTAAGCTCCATCCTCTTCAACATATATATCAACGAATTTGCGAGGGCACTAGAACAGTCTGCAGCACCCGGCCTCACACTACTGGAATCTGAAGTCAAATGTCTACTGTTTGCTGAAGATCTGGTGGTTCTGTCCCCAAACAAGGAGGGCCTACAGCAGCACCTAGATCTTCTGTACAGATTCTGTCAGACCTGGGCCCTCAGTAAATCTCAGTAAGACCAAAATAATGGTGTGGCAAAAAAATATCCAGTTGCCAGGACCACAAATACAAATTCCATCTAGACAGCGTTGCCCTAGAGGACACAAAAAACTATACATACCTTGGCCTAAACATCAGCGCCACAGGTAACTTCTGAGAGGCAAGGCAAGAAGTGCCTTCTATGCCATCAAAGGGAACATACAATGAAACATACCAATTAGGATCTGGCTGAATCAGTTATAGAACCCATTGCCCTTTATGGTTGTAAGGTCTGGGGTCCGCTCACCAGCCAAGAATTCACTAAATGGGACAAACACCAATATGAGACTCTCCATGCAGAATTCTGTAAAAATGTCCTCTTTGTACAATGTAAAACACCAAATAATGCAGAGCAGAATTAGGCCGATACCCACTAATGGTCAAAATCCAGAAAAGAGCCATTAAATTCTACAACCACCTAAAAGCAAGCGATTCCCAAACTTCCATAACAAAGCCATCACCTACAGAGAGATGAACCTAGAGAAGTGTCACTTAAGCAAGCTGGTGCTGGGGCTCTGTTCACAAACACAAACAGACCCCGGACAGCAACACAATTAGACAGAACCAAATCATGAGAAAACAAAAAGATAATTACTCAACGCATTGGAAAGAATTAACTAAAAACGGAGCAAACTAGAATGCTATTTGGCCCTAAACAGAGAGTACACAGTGGCAGAACACCTGACCACTGTGACTGACCCAAACTTAAGGAAGCTTTGACTATGTACAGACTCAGTGAGCATAGCCTTAATATTGAGAAATGCCATCGTAGGCAGACCTGGCTCTCAAGAGAAGACAGGCTATGTGCACACTGCCCACAAAATTAGGTGTAAACCGAGCTGCACTTCCTAACCTCCTGTCCAATGTATATTAGAGAAAGATATTTCCCTCAGATTACACAGACCTACAAAGAATTTGAAAATAAACCCAATTTTGATGAACTCCCATATCTTTTGGGTGAAATACCACAACGTGCCATCACAGCAGCAAGATTTGTGACCTGTTGCCACAAGAAAAGGGCAACCAGTGAAGACCAAACATCATTGTAAATACAACCCATATTTATGTTTATTTATTTTCCCTTTTGTACTTTAACTATTTGCACATAATATGATATTTGAAATGTTTTTATTCTTTTGAAACCTTTGTTATTGTAATGTCCTGTAAAAAAAAGTGAATTGTTTATTTCACTTTTGTTTATTATCTACTTCACTTGCTTTGGCAATGGAAACATGTTTACCAAAAAAGACCTAAAATTGAATTGAGAGAGACAGAGAGTTAGAGAGACAGTGATAAAGAAAGAGAGAGAGAGAGAGTGAGAGAGAAGAGTGATAGAGAGAGAGAGCAAGAGAGAGAAAGAGAGAGCGAGAGAGAGAGCCATTTAGCTCGGGGCCTTCTCTTAAACATGCAGTCAGATACTGATCAGAGATGGACTCTGCCCCGGAGGTGGCTAAATAATGAACAAGGCTTTAATTAAACCTATAAATGAGCAACTGAACCCTGGTGGTCTGAGAGAGGCACAGGGTGTGGTGGGTGGGGTGAGTACTGGAGGACAACAGGGCTATTGGCAGAGAGAGCAGGGGGTGACAACATTACAGAAATTAACAGGGGCAGATAGAACAACATGCAGAGGCACGTTGGCCTGCTCATTTAGCTTGACATTTGAGCAGCGTCATCACCCCAGGGGATCACTGCAGTGTCATGATGGAGAGCCTCTTCACTGCCAGCTATACTGACACTCACATGTTCATTGGAGGGAAGGTAGATGAGACAGGAAAGACCAATCAGTGGTCATAATACTGTACGTCTTTAATGTGGAGTGACTGTATTACCACCTTGGTTTTCACGTATAGGCTCTAGCAGAATAATAATATAATCAGTAAGTGTGTGTGTGTGTGTGTGTGTGTGTGTGTGTGTGTGTGTGTGTGTGTGTGTGTGTGTGTGTGTGTGTGTGTGTGTGTGTGTGTGTGTGTGTGTGTGTGTGTGTGTGTGTGTGTGTGTGTGTGTGTGTGTGTGTGTGTGAACGTGACTTTGAACAGCAGGAAGATTATGGTGATAATAAAATTAAATATTTCTTAATTTGAAGAAAAAAGAGAATTTAAAAAAGAAGAAATTCTCTCCAATGACTTTAAAGCAGTTTCTGATTAGTTCTGGAGCAAATGTCCCAGTACTTTCTAGTTCCTCCAGATTCAACAAGACAAGGGACATTTAAGAGATCTAAAAATGTCATAATTTCCTTCTTCAGTATAATATTGCATAAAAGGGTATAAAATCATCGCTCTCATTGGTCACAGTGACAGCACTCACTTAATCAAACGAAAGTCCCAAAAGCCATACCACGCAAACAGCCCACAGGTTCGTCTCTCTCTCTCTCTCTCTCTCTCTCTCTCTCTCTCTCTCTGTGTGTTCTCACTCTCTCTGTTCTCTCTCTCTCTCTCAAACGGCACAAGCACTTTGAAACGCAATCAATCACAGTTCCTCCACACACACACACGCACACGCACACGCACACAGAGAGGAATAGTCGAGTACCAACTCTGTGGCATAGCCTGGCAGTAATCAGTCTCTTGCTTAGTCGCTCTCTCTCTCAGTCGGGTCTCTCTCTCAGTCGCTCTCTCTCTCAGTCGCTCTCTCTCTCAGTCGGGTCTCTCTCTCAGTCGGGTCTCTCTCTCAGTCGGGTCTCTCTCTCAGTCAGGTCTCTCCCTCAGTCGGTCTCTCATGGCGCAAGCATCTTTTTAAAGACTGTCGTAAAGAGGAAATCTCTCCCTGGGCTGTCAGAGCAGGATATAAATCTATCACCTCACTCATCTCCCCATCAGCACTCCTCTCCATGCTAATCCCTGTCTCGTCATCACCAACATTAGCACACGGCAGTTACAAGAAGATCACAGTCATTAAGGTAGAATATGCTAACCCTCCCTCCCTCCCTCCCCTCCCTCCCTCCCTCCCCCCCCTCCCTCCCTCCCTCCCTCCCTCCCCTCCCTCCCCTCCCTCCCTCCCTCCCTCCCTCCCTCCCTCCCTCCCCTCCCTCCCCTCCCTCCCTCCCTCCCTCCCCTCCCTCCCTCCCTCCCCCCTCCCTCCCTCCCTCCCTCCCTCCCTCCCTCCCTCCCCCTCCCTCCCTCCCTCCCTCCCCTCCCTCCCTCCCTCCCTCCCTCCCTCCCCTCCCCTCCCTCCCTCCCTCCCTCCCCCCCCTCCCTCATTCACCTTTTCTTTCACAGTTTTTTTGCTCCTTTTTTCTTTCTTTTAACCTTTCTTTCTTAATATATTTATATCGCTCACAACACAGAAATTCATTACATAAATATCTGCAGAAACTCGTCAGTCTATACCCTTTAACCTTTATGTCAGCACAATATTACAGTTATTGCCAATTTATAATGTGACATTTAAGTTGTTCCTCTGTGTCAGAAATAGACTGCCTTTCATTCCTATATAGTAAATTGTGGCTATTTTTTCATTTCATCTCTACTCATGGTGTTCTTTCTTTTCTCCACAGGTATTCAGATCACTTCTACTGTGATTAGGGAAGGGGTGGTTGTCTGTGAGGCCAGATAAATCTGTGTGATTTCTATCAGAGCAGCAGTACTACTACTGGCCCTGCTGTAAGGATTTACTCCAGAACCACACAGCAGCTTCAGATGACCGGGGAATGGAGAGAGAGGGGAGGTTGAGGAAGCACAGTTCACTATCAGTGACTTACACAGAGGTCAGAGGTCGGCTCTAATCTGAACCCAGAGGAGCCCAGTCACACTGCGTCCCGGCAGCCCGGCTCTGTTACACGCCATAATCCGCTCCGAGGTTAATGTGCTGCTACTTCCTGATAAAGAACTTCCAGAGGGAAGGAGAGATTCTTAGCCAAACTACCTTAAGACAGAACTCCGCATTCTCCCCATAGAGACCACAGCTACAGCTAGCCACTACTACTGCATGAAGCCATAGCTCTTAGGAATGAGTACCGGGGGAAATAAACATCATCATTAACCCAGAATTAAAACGCTGTTCTCTGTGCTGACACCCTTTAATGTTGTCATATCTCTGGCCAATTAGAACACAGTGCTGTGTTTATGTCTGCATTAAAACGTGATGATGTCTGAACAGGGCTGCATCACTGACAGAAGGTAGCGGGGCTAATCTACACTATGGCTCGTCTGCTCATCTATTGGAGAAATGTCAAATATAACATTCTGGACCACACACACTCATGGGGAAAGTGTAGTGGTGGCAAAAGTACCCAACTGTCATACTTGAGTAAAAGTAAAGATACCTCAATAGAAAATGACTCAATGAAAAGTCGCCCTGTAACAAACTACTTGAATAAAGTAGTCAAAGTATCAAAAGTTTAAAATCACTTAAAATTCCTTATATTAGGCAAACCACACGGCCACATTTATATTTTTTAATTTACGGATAGCCAGAGACGCACTCCAGCACTAGACAAACAAAGCAATGGTGTTAAGTGAGTCTACAAGATCGTGTTCTCGTTCTCCTGTCCTGCTAAACATTCCAAATGTAAAGTACTTTTGGGTGTCAGGAAAAATATATGGGAGTAAAAAGTAAATATTTTCTTCAGGAATGTAGTGGAGTGAAAGTAAAAGTTGTAAAAAAAATAGGCATTTCACAGTGAAGTACAGATACCCCCAAAAATGTCTTAAATAGAACAGTGGAGTATGGGCCTGAGGGCACACAGTGTGTTGTGAATTCTGGAATGAATGTACTGTAATGTTTTTAAAACAGTATAACTGCCTTAATTCTGCCGGACCCCAGTTAGAGTTGCTGCTGCCTTGGCTAATGGGGATCCATAAGAAATACACATATAAGGAAATCATTCAATTGAAATACATTCATTAGGCCCTAATCTAGGAATTTTACATGACTGGGAATACAGATATGCATTTGATGGTTAGATATCATCAAAAAAAGGTAGGGTCGTGGATCAGAAAACCAGTCAGTATCTGGTGTGAACACCATTTGCCTCATGCAGCGCGACACATCTCTTTCACATAGAGTTGATCAGGCTGTTGATTGTGGCCTGTGGAATGTTGTCCCACTCCTCTTCAATGGCTGTGCGAAGTTGCTGGATATTTTGTCGGGAACTGGAACAGGGATGTAAACAAATTTGTGCACACAATTTGAGAGAAATTAGTTTTTGTGGGTGTGGAACATTTCTGGGATCTTTTATTTCATTTCATGAAACCAACACTTTACATGTTGCGTTTATATTTTTGGTCAGTATATATGATTTGATTATTGATTATTTGTATAAATTGATTGGCCATTGTTTTACAAACTGTGCTTTGACATGCTGCAGTAGTTGCCCTAACAGCATAAACCTCGCTATACCAACAGATTCCTCTCTCGCTAGATGCACATTTAAAGGGGAATTATAATTATTATTATATATATTTTTTGGTATAATTTCTTTCTCTGTAGGAAGGGTACATATTATGTCAAATGTGTATGGTAAGGATGTGTGTGTGTTTAATGCACATGTGTGGGTGTGAGTGAATGTGAGCACGTGTGCATGCGATCTAGCTTGGTACTTGGTGTGTCTCAAGGAAAAGCTGGGGGATTGCTTGAGTGAGGCTGTTTAGAGAAGGTCAGAGATGAGAGCAAGGCAATTTGAGGTTGGAAATGAGTGATGTCCTTTCTCATTTGAGCACCACGGTGACCCCAGCCTCACAGATGCCACCTCCTCTAATATATCAACAGCCCCCATTGTGTTTGGTTTCCTCCGTTGTGTTTGTCTCTTAACACAATGAAGAGAGAAAGAGAGGAGAGGGACGGAGAGAGAGTGACAGGAGGGGGAGGTTACCTACAGGGATTTGGAAATGAAATATCTGGAATGGCCCATGGAGTAGGGGTAATCTCCCCCATAGGGAAAGACAGGATAGGAGAGGATAGGAGAGAGGGGAGGACAAGAGATAGAGAGGTGGAGTGAGAGAGAGGGAAAGAGAGAGAGGAAGAAAGAGAGAGAACGAGAGAGAAATAATAGAGGGCGGGGATGAGGAGGGAGGCAGATATTGAGCCAGTGTGTCTGAATGGCTGAACACATCAGTGGAGATCTGACACAGACCGACAGAGAGCCCAGCAGCAGTGTGGTCCTGTTGGCCTTCCAGCACTGCTGTCTGCTGCTGAGAGCACAGAACACAATACAGCTCTGGCTCTTCTAGGGAAATAACACATCAACCAGGCATTTCTCACACCACACCAATGGAGGGATGGAAATATGCATATAAAGAGATCAATAGACATCCATATGGATGGACAGGGAGAGATTGAGAGGTGCACATAAGTCCACTCAAACATCAAGTCACAATGCCACAGCAGTAAACATGCAGTAGATGGCTGACAATTACTAAAGAGGCAGTATGGGAATTGAAGGACAATTACAACATGACAGAGGACACTGCAGAGATCCACACAACAGGTCCACAACAATGTCCTCCTTGATAAGCATCCATCACTAAGCTATGCCCTGGAGGTGCTTGATAAAAGGTCTGTCTGCTAAGAGGCAGGGGAGGCAGGTTGGAGAGTGGGGCTGGTGTGTGATGCATAGCGGCAGGGGGGCATAGTGAATCACAGGAGACCAGCCCCAGCTGGGTGATGGAGGAGCGGCAGGTTGGGTTCAGTTAGGGGGAAGGGGGGTGTTCGTTAGGCCTCTCTGTGTGGATGAGAAGCTCTGAGCCCCCCAGTCCCGCTGTAAGTCCCCCGCAGGACAGCCGGCCGACACTCAGACAGCCGAGCCTCCATGACGGACGCTCTCCCCCTTTAATGAGTCCCAGTCACAGCTGAACACACCGTGGTGCTTTACAGCTCCCACAGACAGACAGACAGAAGGGCCGGGCCGGGATGAATGGCTGCCTGCATAGTGAATCGCAAACACACCAACAAGAAGAAACCATAGTGCTATAAAGTCCCACTATGGTATGTCATGTTTCATGCATCATGTTTGTTTGTGTGAAAGTGGTGTCGGCACTTTGTCATCACAGGCGAACCGGACACCTGTGGTTTGTTCTCGGCGTTGCCTCTTAACCACCTGTTCCAACAGTACACCAAATGGTCACGGTAGAAAACAGAATCTTCTAGTAGACCCCCTAACAGACCCCTTTGGCTCAGCAAGAGAAAAAAATATTATATTCTAGTATTGTCTCGCAGTCTCCCCATTCAGTCATCTTCTTATGCACCTGTCATGGTGATATCATGGAGAGGTTGTCTGTCACAGAGCGTGATGCCAGTTCCCCTGTCATAGTCACTTTACCTCCTCCCTGTCACTCAGCATGGCGTGTTCTGAATGCCCAATGACAGAGGCACCACACAGGCGGCTGGAGCTGGATCCAGATGAAGGTGATTAAATGTCCTTAAGGGATCTCTAGTCGCTGCTTGACAAATGTACCATATGCAAGAATTTCTATGTCAACTCACTTGTTGAGAGACTGTCTTACACATTCTGTATAATGGAAATTGTCATTGATTTTGTGGGACAGAGTCTTTGTCATGGTGCATGAGTATGGATCTTGTCCGTCTTGGTCGTGTCAGGCAGGGGGGGTGTGAGCAGAAATGTGAAAAATGACCCCCTATCTGTCTGAGGCCCAGTGAGGCAGAGCCAAATACACAGCCGGAGAACCCCACATGAAAACCCAACCTCTGCCCAGCCTTATTACAGGCTATCACTTTGAGAGGGGCTGACACCTTGACGCAGTAGAACCCACTCCATAATGGATGCTGCCATTATCACCCCCGTCTTCCATCACCCCTCTAAGGTACACACCCACCAACGCAAGTACGCACGCACACACACACACACACACACACACACACACACACACACACACACACACACACACACACACACACACACACACACACACACACACACACACACACACACACACACACACACACACACACACACACCAACGCAAGTACGCGCAAACACACACACACACACAGAGCATCTAAATGTAATACAGTCTTCGTGGGAGTGTGTGGTTTGCTGTGCCAGTGAAATTAAAGGAGGCCTCTCTAATAACAGCAAATTTAATACCAGCACTAGTCCCTTAATGAGAGATGCCTGTGTTTGCTCTGGGCTCATATCCACAGACCAGCAGGAGGGAGAGAGAGAATGAGGGAGGGAAAGAGGGAGAGAAAAAGAGAGGAAGGGGGGGAGACGTGGTTAAAATCTCCCATTAGCGTCACCTCCTGGGCGAGCCTCTCCCTCTCTGGAGGGTGGTTGGTCGAAGGCGGGTGGCACGGGGTGTCAGATGCACACCCTCGCCTCAGCCTAGCCAGGGCTCCCAGGGTGCAGTGCACTCTGGCATTAATAACACACAGAATTACAACAGCGTTTATTACAAAACAGCAAGAAACAGTAAATGAGATGAGAGACAACCTGCCAGGAACGAGAATTGGAGCCTCCTCGAAACGGACAGAAATGATAAACAAGGCAACAGTAAACATATCGTCCCCCACGAATGATGCACCTCCTTTGGGCCAATCAGTGTGATTTTGTTACTAATGGATTTCTATGGCAAGACGCATCATTCACCCAGGTTTTGTAAAAATCAGGCCAGTGGTGTTCGGGATATCGGGATAAATAAGTTCAGGAGTAAAAACGTGCTTAACAAGTCACATAATAAGTTGTATGGACTCACTGTGTGCAATAATTGTTTTTAAAGGGATACTTTGAGATTTTGACAATGAGGCCCTTTATCTACTTCCCCAGAGTCAGATGAACTTGTTTCCAAAGTCCCGAAGTATCCCTTTAACATGATTTTTGAATGAATACCTCATCTCTGTACCACACAAACAATTATCTGTAAGGTCCCTCAGTCGATCAGTACTGTACATTTCAAACACAGATTAAACCACAAAGACCACAAAAGGTTTTCCAATGCCTCGCAAAGAAGAGCACCAAATAAAAAAGCAGACATTGAATATCCCTTTGAGCATGCTAAAGTTATTAATTACACTTTGGATGGTGTATCAATACACCCAGTCACAACAAAGACACAGGCGTCCCTCCTGACTCAGTTGCCGGAGAGGAAGGAAACCACTCAGGGATTTCACCATGAGGCCAATGGTGACTATAAAACAATTACAGAGTTTAATGGCTGTTTATTTATTTTCATTTAACCAGGCAAATCAGTTAAGAACAAATTCTTATTTACAATGATGGCCTACCCCGGCCAACGCTGGGCCAATTGTACGCCGCCCTATGGGACACCCAATCATGGCCGGTTGTGATACAGCCTGGAATCATACCAGGGTCTGTAGTGACTCCTCTAGCACTGAGATGCGGTGCCTTAGACCGCTGCACCACTTAGGAGACCCAGGCTGTGATAAGAGAAAACTGAGGATGGATCAACCACATTGTAGTTACTCCACAATATTAACCTAATTGACAGAGTGAAAAGAAGTAAGACTGTACAGAATAAAAAAAATATTCCAAAACATGCACCCTGTTTGCAACAAGGCACTAAAATAATATCGCAAAAAAATGTGGTAAAGCAATTCACTTTTTGACCTGAATACAAAATGTTATGTTTGGGGCAAATCCAACGCAACATGTTACTAAGTACCACTCTCCATATTTTAAAGCATAGTGGTGGCTGCATCATTTCATGGGTATGCTTGTAATCATTAACGACTGGGGAGTTTTTCAGGATAAAAAAAAGAGACCAAATGGAGCTAAGCACAGGCACAATTATAGAGGAAAACCTGGTTCAGTCTGCTTTCCACCAGACACTGGGAGATGAATTCACCTTTCAGGAGGACAATAACCTAAAACACAAGACCAAATCTACACTGGACTGGAGTTGCTTACCAAGAAGACAGTGAATGTTCCCAAGTGGCTGAGTTACAGTTTTGACTTCAATCTACTTGAAAATCTATTGCAAGACCTGAAAATGGTTACAAGCAATGATCAACAACAAACTTGACAGAGCTTGAATCATTTTGAAAATAACAAATATTGCACAATCCAGGTGTGGAAAGCTCTTAGAGATTTACCCAGAAAGACTCACAGCTTTAATCGCTGCAAAGGGTGCTTCAAAGTATTGACTCAGGGGTGTGAATACTTATGTAAATTAGATATTCCTGTATTTAATTTTCAATAATTTTGCAAACATTTCTAAAAACACGTTTAATCTATTTTAAATGCAGGTTGTAACACAACAAAATGTGGAATAAGTCAAGGGACATGAATACTTCCTGAAGGCGCAGTATAAACATGTGCTCGTTATAGCACCACTGTGTGGTCGATATGAATGTTCCTGCATATGTTGAGTTTTGACAATGTTTGCAACATGTGTACCAAATGTTGTTACAATAGGAATATCCAGCAGCATACCATCCTGCATACCACTGCTGGTTTGCTTCTGAAGCTAAGCAGGGTTGGTCCTGGTCAGTCCCTGATGGGAGACCAGATGGCCAGTAGGAGGCACACTTAACTCTGATTTTTTTTTAAATATCCCAATACCCCAGGGCAGTGACTGGGGACACTGCCCTGTGTAGGGTGCTGTCGTTTGGATGGGATGTTAAACGGGTGTTCTGAGGTCATTAAAGATCCCATGGCACTTATCATAGGGATGTTAACCCCGGTGTCCTGGCTAAATTCCCAATCTGGCCCTCAAAACCATCACGGTCACCTAATAATCCCCAGTTTACAATTGGCTCATTCATCCCCTGTAACTATTCCCCAGGTCGTTGCTGTAAATGAGAATGTGTTCTCAGTCAACTTACCTGGTAAAATAACAAATAAATAAAATCATTGGCATATTTATGTGCCAGACCACGCAAATGTTTATTGATCAACAGCAGCCATGTTGTTTTAGGTACAATCTGATAAATATTGGTTGAGAGAGATATTAAGTTTCATGCAGGTCAATCGGTGCCTGAAGAGTTGCGTTTTAGGTGTTTTTCACAAAGTTGTAAAAGGTGGAATATCCATCATGGTTGACCTCATGGGTCCCAGGGCAAATGTGTTCCTTGTGAGGAGGGACTTATATACCAAATCACATGACTTTAGGTCAAATGGGGTGAGTTGAGTGACCTTTCAAAGTCCTGTTATAGCGCCACCATCTGGCCAATCAGTGTAGTTGTGTAAATACCGGATCTAATACAAGACGCATTCACTCATGTCTTCGTCAAAATCAGGCCAGTGCTGTCAGACATCTGTCCCCTCCCCGATTTTATTGTGGACGACAATAATATAAAACGAGGGAATATGAAATTATTTTATTTTTAAACAGACAGTGCAAATTGTTCCTCTGACTCATTTGTTTGGGATAGCCAGGTGCAGACTTGAGAAGAAAGTATCAGAGGACAAGTGTGGGAGTGTGAAGACATTTGGAATCTGCATGCCTGTATGTGTGCGTATCCATGCTTGCACGTGTGCATGAAAGTATGTGTGTGTGTGCCTGCATGTATACATGTACATATCTGTTGGTAATCATGTTAATGAACATGTAACACCTAACCAGCACGATATGGATACCGGCGGTCAACAGTTAGACTCTGTCGACATGCTAACGGAACTGTGTTAAAAAAAATGAAACTAAACAAAAACAAAGCAATGCAATCATCAGTGCTGTCATGGTGTTGGCTGCCTGATCCCCTGAGAGTTTGCTAAACAGAGTGATTGCAGTGATTTTAATATTTAATAACAGGATGGGATTGGAGAAGAACTGTGTCAGGGGAGAACAACAATCCGTTTGGACTCGGTAGGCAAATGAGGGAAACTAGGTTGAGCTCATTGAGTTGCTCTTTCTGTTATTAATGCATTTAAAACTAATTTAGGGAAATAGCCATGAATACACTTCAGCAATGGACTGGAAAGTGCTTCTCTGCTTGTACTGTAGTCATACAGAATGTCTCTCTCTCTACAGTGCAGGTGAACACACACACAGAGGCTAATCTAATCAGACAACTCTGTTGTCAGCCCCTCTCTGATGTGCATGTAATAGAGGGATTCATTATGGGGCCACAGTGTCTCCTAACCCCTCCTGTCTCAGCCTCCAGTATTTATGCTGCAGTAGTTTGTGTCGGGGGGCTAGGGTCAGTTTGTTATATCTGGAGTACTTCCCCTGTCCTATTCGGTGTCCTGTGTGAATCTAAGTGTGCGTTCTCTAATTCTCTCCTTTCTTTCTCTCTCTCGGAGGACCTGAGCCCTAGGACCATGCCCCAGGACTACCTGACATGATGACTCCTTGCTGTCCCCAGTCCACCTGGCCATGCTGCTGCTTCAGTTTCCATTCCCCAGGACTACCTGACCACCTGGCCATGCTGCTGCTCCAGCCAACTGTTCTGCCTTAGGACATCATGTTCTGTTATAATGTCCACCCCGCACAGCCAGAAGAGGACTGGCCACCCCACATGATGCTCTCTCTAATTCTCTTTCTTTCTCTCTCTCGGAGGACCTGAGCCCTCCCCCCAGGACTACCTGACATGATGACTCCTTGCTGTCCCCAGTCCACCTGACTGTGCTGCTGCTCCAGTTTCAACTATTCTGCCTTATTATTATTCGACCATGCTGGTCATTTATGAACATTTGAACATCTTGGCCATGTTCTGTTATAAACTCCACCCGGCACAGCCAGAAGATGACTGGCCACCCCACATAGCCTGGTTCCTCTAGGTTTCTTCCTAGGTTTTGGCCTTTCTAGGGAGTTTTTCCTAGCCACCGTGCTTCTACACCTGCATTGCTTGCTGTTTGGGGTTTTAGGCTGGGTTTCTGTACAGCACTTTGAGATATCAGCTGATGTACGAAGGGCTATATAAATACAATTTGATTCGATTTGATTATCTGTCACATACAAACACTCTTCTTCTGAACTCTATGGCTTTCTCAACATACAGTACGTACAGTACATGTCAGATGGAGTGAACACACACCCCTACTTGCACACACAGCTAGTAAAGGGTTCTAAATCCTCAGCCTCTGGAGAGCTTGCTGTGAGTGTGTGCTGCTTGGACAGTTTCAGCCCATGCCTCTGTGAGTCTGAGTTATGCTTATTTAACAGTGAGCCTGGACTACTCTAAGCCTGTGATGTGATAAGCCTGTTCATGGAAGGTTTCAGTGTTGAGCCTGAATATGAACTGCTGATCCTTACAAACCTCACATTCACACATCAGCAGCATCCCTGTTTCCATCCACAGTGTGACCATTTGACCCTGGTCTGCTGACCCCCAACCTTTGACCTCACAATTAGTGAGGTTTTTAGCTGAATTTACACAATTAGAAATGAGAAGAATCAGGCAGACATGTGCATACACACACAATACTTATATTATACAAAAATCTTGAAGTTTGAAGCTGCAGAGAAACAAACACAGAGACATAAATAGCCAAGCAACACAACCTAAAATTACAAACACACACACACACACACACACACACACACACACACACACACACACACACACACACACACACACACACACACACACACACACACACACACACACACACAAGCTCTGTCCAGGTCCATTAGGCTGGCATCAGGCGTTCGCCGTGGGCCAGGGCTGGCCAGACTCCCAGGTTAGAGGACGTCTCCTCCCGGTCCGCTCTCACCATCTGCTCTGTCCAGAAGGCCCGCGCCACTGGGGGGAAGAGACGGCCCGCCAGATATCAACCCAGAGGAGAGGGAGGGGAGGAGACTGAGGAGGAACTGGAGACGAGGGGAACGAGGTGGGTTGCAGGGGGTTGGAGGGGGCTGGTGGTGGGAGGAGGAAGGTTGGAGGGGGCTGGTTGTGGGAGGAGGAAGGTTGGAGGGGGCTGGTGGTGGGAGGAGGAAGGTTGGAGGGGGCTGGTGATGGGAGGAGGAAGGCTGCAGGGGGTTTGAGGTGGAAGGGGGTGGTGTTGGGAGGAGAAAGGTGGAAGGAGGTGGTGGGCAGGTTGGAGGGGACTGGTGATGGGAGGAGGAAGGCTGCAGGGGGTTTGAGGTGGAAGGGGGTGGTGTTGGGAGGAGAAAGGTGGAAGGGGGTGGTGGGCAGGTTGGAGGGGACTGGTGATGGGAGGAGGAAGGCTGCAGGGGGTTTGAGGTGGAAGGGGTGGTGTTGGGAGGAGAAAGGTGGAAGGGGGTGGTGGGCAGGTTGGAGGGGACTGGCCAGGGCAGAGCCTGTATGCCTGGGAGGGATACTGGGTCATCTGTTACCTGTCCAACTCTGACAGCCACCATCTGCTACAGGGACAGAGGGGTGGAGTAGTGGAGGGGGGTGAGGGCCAAACAGCGAGAGAGTGGAGAAAGAGGGAGGGATTGAGGGGGGGAGAAAGAAAGATGGAGGAACAGACAGACGGACGAAAGAAAGGAGGGATGGGAGGAAGTAATCAAAGACATGGAGTTTGAGTGAGGGAGGAGTTTGAGGGAAAGGTAATGAATAAGTAAGAGGAAACAAAGTGTAAATCCAGGCTCTTTATTTCTGTTATGCATATAAACCTTTAATTGGACTGGTGTGGTTGTGTTTAACAAGGTAGAGTGAGTGATAGACTGACGGACAGAGAGAAGTAAGGAGGCAGGGAAGGAGCGAGAGAGAGAGTGAAAGATGGAGGGTGAGAGAGAGTTTAATTGGACACAAAGTGTGTTAGGCTGGGCGGAGAGGCAGAGGCGGCCTGCTGCTACCTGCTGACGTCTGGAGTTTTAGGAAAATTGGGTTTGAAACAAGAGGGAAATTTCCTTGCTGAAATGAGAGATGGAGCGATACGGGAGAGTTAGCTCAGGACAAAGAAACAGGTCAGGCACTTCAGATGAACATTACTTTCTCTCCTCTGACAAATCCCATTCCAAATGAAACACGGAGCGGAGCCCAGGCAAAGGAAACTTATTACAGGGAAGAACTGCGGCGTTGCGATGCATTAGTTTAGGCTCCTGTTCTCTCATTCTGTGGCTTAACCGCTGGCAGCTCGGGTTCATACAATGAGCAGCTATAGGACATTGAGGATATATCCCTGCTTGTCTATCATGGATAAGCTCTCCTCAGTCGTGTTCAACTGGACAGACAACATTCTCCTACTTGTCTAACAAGGAGAGAGGAAGAAGGTGAGGAGAGGAGAGAGGAAGAAGGTGAGGATAGGAGAGAGGGAGGAACAAGAGGTGAGGAAGAGATTGAAATTGAGAGAAAGTTGAAGGCGAGCTTCGGCAACGGAGGGGCAGAGGGATGGAGAGAGATTAGGAGTAGATTTACAAATGGAGAAACTCATCTGTCAAAGGATAAATAACAGTGAATTGGGTAAGTGCCAGACACCAGCAGCTTGCGTATCTCAGATCAAAACTCCTCCAGAAATAGATAGAACACAGGCCTCCCTTTGGAACAGGCCTCCCTTTGGAACAGGCCTCCCTTTGGAACAGGCCTCCCTTTGGAACAGGCCTCCCTTTGGAACAGGCCTTCCCTGCACTGTTTAGATCAGCCTTCTACCGTAAAACATGCCTAATTTCAGCTGAACTGAGAGGAGCATCTCCCAGGGATACTTCTTCAATGCCAATCTTTGAGCCCAAAGAACAAGGGTGTAATTCAGCAGTCTGGATACCGAGAGGAGGGAGCGGTTGGTGGTATGATCTAGTGACTATAAACCTAAATGGATAGACGAGTCAATACCCTTATTAATTAATGGACTTAGTGATCGATCAACTTGATTGAATGGAAGTTTGTTATTCCAGGATCCCCAGCAGCACCAGACCCGGCAGTGAGGGTACAATATTCAGCTCATAGCATCTCTCCCCCTGCCGTGCCACAATTAGCAGTCATTAGCAGCATGGGGGGAGGGGGGGGGATCACACAGTGCTAATCAGGTCCGCCTTGCTTTCCGTCCCCCAGCTCCACTCATCCACTCCTCAGATCCCCTGTGTGATACTGAAGAACAGATAACCAACCAGACCATAAAAGCAACCACAGACTGAGAGACTGACTGTGTCACGTATAGACAGAAGCATTCGAGGGTACAGTAGTTAAGAGAGCATGAAAGTCTCAGAAGATCAATAGTTAGGCTCTGTTTGTCTGTTAGTCCTCTGTGCATCACATTTAGATTGGGACCAAAGCTCAGAGACACAGCTCCAGTCTCCATGAAAGCCAAACGAGCTACCCTATCAACAGAGCATCTACTGTACACATCAAGTAATACAGAGAGATGTTGAAGCTAGACGCCGTAAGTGGTTGTTACAGAAGCGTTTTAGTGTCTGAGCAACAAGAACATACCAGGGTTATTGATAAACAGCAGCAAAGTGACGGGGTGGAAAGCGAGCCTGTAGAACAGTACAATGATGCAGAAAAGATCATTACAGCAAATGCTTCACTCCTTTAAAAAAAAATGTTTACTCCTGTTCTCTGTCCTCCTTTTTACAGCCTGTCCTCTGCTGCGCCACTTCCTGACGCTGGCGTTGGGGACGACGGTGCACAGTCATCTCATCTCCCTTGCCGTGATTTGTGGACCCGTTCACGCAGGCAGCCACATTTACGGCCGGTATATCGTCAGGGCTAAACGGGACGTGGTGTGTGTGTGGAGCGAGGTGTGTGTGTGTGTGTCTGTGAAAGGAAGACATTAATTTGCTGTATCCATTCAGGCTTGTGTTAGGGAATTGAATTTAAACCAGGGCCATCCAGCATATTTCTGTACACGAGAGGGGGGGAGAAACATCAATAAAGATGACACCATTTAAGAGCCAGACAACCTTTACAAAAGAGCAGCAAGTTTAATGGGCTGGCAGCGAGGCTCATAAACCACAGCCTAGATCGTGAGCTGTACACTACTACCACCACCACACCAGACTAAAGAGACTGTGAGCTGTACACTACTACCACCACCACACCAGACTATACACTACTACCACCACCACACCAGACTAGCCTGGTGTGGTTGTGGTAGTAGTGTATAGCCTGGTGTGGTTGTGGTAGTAGTGTATAATATGGTGTGGTTGTGGTAGTAGTGTATATCCTGGTGTGGTTGTGGTAGTAGTGTATACACTAGTGTGTAATACACCAGACTATATATGGTGCGGTTGTGGTAGTAGTGTATAATATGGTGTGGTTGTGGTAGTAGTGTATAATATGGTGTGGTGGTGGTAGTAGTGTATAGCCTGGTGTGGTTGTGGTAGTAGTGGTGGTGTGTTGTGGTAGTAGTGTATAGCCTGGTGTGGTGTGGTGGTAGTAGTGTATAGCCTGGTGTGGTTGTGGTAGTAGTGTATAGCCTGGTGTGGTGGTGGTAGTAGTGTATAGCCTGGTGTGGTGGTGGTAGTAGTGTATAGTCTGGTGTGGTGGTGGTAGTAGTGTATAGCCTGGTGTGGTGGTGGTAGTAGTGTATAGTCTGGTGTGGGTGGTAGTAGTGTATAGCCTGGTGTGGTGGTGGTAGTAGTGTATAGTCTGGTGTGGTGGTGGTAGTAGTGTATAGCCTGGTGTGGTGGTGGTAGTAGTGTATAGTCTGGTGTGGTGGTGGTAGTAGTGTATAGTCTGGTGTGGTGGTGGTAGTAGTGTATAGTCTGGTGTGGTGGTGGTAGTAGTGTATAGCCTGGTGTGGTTGTGGTAGTAGTGTATAGCCTGGTGTGGTGGTGGTAGTAGTGTATAGCCTGGTGTGGTTGTGGTAGTAGTGTATAGCCTGGTGTGGTGGTGGTAGTAGTGTATAGCCTGGTGTGGTGGTGGTAGTAGTGTATAGCCTGGTGTGGTGTGGTAGTAGTGTATAGCCTGGTAGTAGTGTATAATATGGTGTGGTGGTGGTAGTAGTGTATAATATGGTGTGGTTGTGGTAGTAGTGTATAGCCTGGTGTGGTTGTGGTAGTAGTGTATAGCCTGGTGTGGTTGTGGTAGTAGTGTATAGCCTGGTGTGGTTGTGGTAGTAGTGTATAATATGGTGTGGTTGTGGTAGTAGTGTATAAGTAGTGGGTGTGGTTGTGGTAGTAGTGTATAATATGGTGTGGTTGTGGTAGTAGTGTATAATATGGTGTGGTTGTGGTAGTGGTAGTAGTGTGGTTGTGGTAGTATAGCCTGGTGTGGTTGTGGTAGTAGTGTATAATATGGTGTGGTTGTGGTAGTAGTGTATAATATGCCTGGTTGTGTGGTTGTGGTAGTAGTGTATAATATGGTGTGGTTGTGGTAGTAGTGTATATGGTGTGGTTGTGGTGGTGGTAGTGTATAGCCTGGTGTGGTTGTGGTAGTAGTGTATAATATGGTGTGGTTGTGGTAGTAGTGTATAATATGGTGTGGTTGTGGTAGTAGTGTATAATATGGTGTGGTTGTGGTAGTAGTGTATAATATGTTGTGGTTGTGGTAGTAGTGTATAGCCTGGTGTGGTTGTGGTAGTAGTGTAAAGCCTGGTGTGGTTGTGGTAGTAGTGTATAGCCTGGTGTGGTTGTGGTAGTAGTGTATATCCTGGTGTGGTTGTGGTAGTAGTGTATATCCTGGTGTGGTTGTGGTAGTAGTGTATAATCCTGGTGTGGTTGTGGTAGTAGTGTATAATATGGTGTGGTTGTGGTAGTAGTGTATAATATGGTGTGGTTGTGGTAGTAGTGTATAGCCTGGTGTGGTTGTGGTAGTAGTGTATAGCCTGGTGTGGTGGTGGTAGTAGTGTGGTGGTGGTAGTAGTATAGCCTGGTGTGGTTGTGGTAGTAGTGTATAGCCTGGTGTGGTTGTGGTAGTAGTGTATAGCCTGGTGTGGTGGTGGTAGTAGTGTATAGTCTGGTGTGGTTGTGGTAGTAGTGTATAGTCCTGGTGTGGTTGTGGTAGTAGTGTATAGTCTGGTGTGGTGGTGGTAGTAGTGTATAGCCTGGTGTGGTTGTGGTAGTAGTGTATAGCCTGGTGTGGTTGTGGTAGTAGTGTATAGCCTGGTGTGGTGGTGGTAGTAGTGTATAGCCTGGTGTGGTGGTGGTAGTAGTGTATAGCCTGGTGTGGTGGTGGTAGTAGTGTATAGCCTGGTGTGGTTGTGGTAGTAGTGTATAGCCTGGTGTGGTTGTGGTAGTAGTGTATAGCCTGGTGTGGTTGTGGTAGTAGTGTATAGCCTGGTGTGGTTGTGGTAGTAGTGTATAGCCTGGTGGTGTGGTTGTGGTAGTAGTGTATAGCCTGGTGTGGTTGTGGTGGTAGTGTAGTCTGGTGTGGTGGTGGTAGTAGTGTATAGCCTGGTGTGGTTGTGGTAGTAGTGTATAGCCTGGTGTGGTGGTGGTAGTAGTGTATAGCCTGGTGTGGTGGTGGTAGTAGTGTATAGCCTGGTGTGGTGGTGGTAGTAGTGTATAGCCTGGTGTGGTGGTGGTAGTAGTGTATAGCCTGGTGTGGTGGTGGTAGTAGTGTATAGCCTGGTGTGGTTGTGGTAGTAGTGTATAGCCTGGTGTGGTTGTGGTAGTAGTGTATAGCCTGGTGTGGTTGTGGTAGTAGTGTATAATATGGTGTGGTTGTGGTAGTAGTGTATATCCTGGTGTGGTTGTGGTAGTAGTGTATAGCCTGGTGTGGTTGTGGTAGTAGTGTATAATATGGTGTGGTTGTGGTAGTAGTGTATAATATGGTGTGGTGGTGGTAGTAGTGTATAGCCTGGTGTGGTGGTGGTAGTAGTGTATAGCCTGGTGTGGTTGTGGTAGTAGTGTATAGCCTGGTGTGGTTGTGGTAGTAGTGTATAGCCTGGTGTGGTTGTGGTAGTAGTGTATAATATGGTGTGGTTGTGGTAGTAGTGTATATCCTGGTGTGGTTGTGGTAGTAGTGTATAATATGTGCGGTTGTGGTGTAGTGTATAATATGGTGTGGTTGTGGTAGTAGTGTATAATATGTTGTGGTTGTGGTAGTAGTGTATAGTAGTAGTATAGCCTGGTGTGGTTGTGGTAGTAGTGTATAGCCTGGTGTGGTTGTGGTAGTAGTGTATAATATGGTGTGGTTGTGGTAGTAGTGTATATCCTGGTGTGGTTGTGGTAGTAGTGTATAATATGGTGCGGTTGTGGTAGTAGTGTATAATATGGTGTGGTTGTGGTAGTAGTGTATAATATGGTGTGGTGGTGGTAGTAGTGTATAGCCTGGTGTGGTGGTGGTAGTAGTGTATAGCCTGGTGTGGTTGTGGTAGTAGTGTATAGCCTGGTGTGGTGGTGGTAGTAGTGTATAGCCTGGTGTGGTTGTGGTAGTAGTGTATAGCCTGGTGTGGTGGTGGTAGTAGTGTATAGTCTGGTGTGGTGGTGGTAGTAGTGTATAGTCTGGTGTGGTTGTGGTAGTAGTGTATAGCCTGGTGTGGTGGTGGTAGTAGTGTATAGTCTGGTGTGGTGGTGGTAGTAGTGTATAGCCTGGTGTGGTTGTGGTAGTAGTGTATAGTCTGGTGTGGTGGTGGTAGTAGTGTATAGTCTGGTGTGGTTGTGGTAGTAGTGTATAGTCTGGTGTGGTGGTGGTAGTAGTGTATAGCCTGGTGTGGTTGTGGTGGTAGTAGTGTATAGCCTGGTGTGGTGGTGGTAGTAGTGTATAGCCTGGTGTGGTTGTGGTAGTAGTGTAGAGCCTGGTGTGGTGGTGGTAGTAGTGTATAGCCTGGTGTGGTGGTGGTAGTAGTGTATAGCCTGGTGTGGTGCTGGTAGTAGTGTATAATATGGTGTGGTGGTGGTAGTAGTGTATAGCCTGGTGTGGTTGTGGTAGTAGTGTATAGCCTGGTGTGGTTGTGGTAGTAGTGTATAGCCTGGTGTGGTTGTGGTAGTAGTGTATATCCTGGTGTGGTTGTGGTAGTAGTGTATAATATGGTGTGGTTGTGGTAGTAGTGTATAATATGGTGTGGTTGTGGTAGTAGTGTATAATATGGTGTGGTGGTGGTAGTAGTGTATAATATGGTGTGGTGGTGGTAGTAGTGTATAGCCTGGTGTGGTTGTGGTAGTAGTGTATAGCCTGGTGTGGTTGTGGTAGTAGTGTATAGCCTGGTGTGGTTGTGGTAGTAGTGTATAATATGGTGTGGTTGTGGTAGTAGTGTATATCCTGGTGTGGTTGTGGTAGTAGTGTATAATATGGTGCGGTTGTGGTAGTAGTGTATAATATGGTGTGGTTGTGGTAGTAGTGTATAGCCTGGTGTGGTTGTGGTAGTAGTGTATAGCCTGGTGTGGTTGTGGTAGTAGTGTATAGCCTGGTGTGGTTGTGGTAGTAGTGTATAATATGGTGTGGTTGTGGTAGTAGTGTATATCCTGGTGTGGTTGTGGTAGTAGTGTATAATATGGTGCGGTTGTGGTAGTAGTGTATAATATGGTGTGGTTGTGGTAGTAGTGTATAATATGTTGTGGTTGTGGTAGTAGTGTATAGCCTGGTGTGGTTGTGGTAGTAGTGTATAGCCTGGTGTGGTTGTGGTAGTAGTGTATAGCCTGGTGTGGTTGTGGTAGTAGTGTATAATATGGTGTGGTTGTGGTAGTAGTGTATATCCTGGTGTGGTTGTGGTAGTAGTGTATAATATGGTGCGGTTGTGGTAGTAGTGTATAATATGGTGTGGTTGTGTGTAGTAGTGTATAATATAGGTGTGGTTGTGGTAGTAGTGTATAGCCTGGTGTGGTTGTGGTAGTAGTGTATAGCCTGGTGTGGTTGTGGTAGTAGTGTAGTAGTGTATAGCCTGGTGTGGTTGTGGTAGTAGTGTATAGCCTGGTGTGGTTGTGGTAGTAGTGTATAGCCTGGTGTGGTTGTGGTAGTAGTGTATAGCCTGGTGTGGTTGTGGTAGTAGTGTATAGCCTGGTGTGGTTGTGGTAGTAGTGTATAGCCTGGTGTGGTTGTGGTAGTAGTGTATAGCCTGGTGTGGTTGTGGTAGTAGTGTATAGCCTGGTGTGGTTGTGGTAGTAGTGTATAGCCTGGTGTGGTTGTGGTAGTAGTGTATAATATGTGGTTGTGGTAGTAGTGGTGTGTGGTAGTAGTGTATAATATGTTGTGGTTGTGGTAGTAGTGTAGTGTAGTAGCCTGGTGTGGTTGTGGTAGTAGTGTATAGCCTGGTGTGGTTGTGGTAGTAGTGTATAATATGGTGTGGTTGTGGTAGTAGTGTATATCCTGGTGTGGTTGTGGTAGTAGTGTATAATATGGTGTGGTAGTAGTGTATAATATGGTTGTGGTAGTAGTGTATAATATGGTGTGGTTGTGGTAGTAGTGTATAATATGGTGTGGTGGTGGTAGTAGTGTATAGCCTGGTGTGGTGGTGGTAGTAGTGTATAGCCTGGTGTGGTTGTGGTAGTAGTGTATAGCCTGGTGTGGTTGTGGTAGTAGTGTATAGCCTGGTGTGGTTGTGGTAGTAGTGTATAGCCTGGTGTGGTTGTGGTAGTAGTGTATAGCCTGGTGTGGTTGTGGTAGTAGTGTATAGCCTGGTGTGGTGGTGTAGTGTATAGTGGTGTGGTGGTGGTAGTAGTGTATAGCCTGGTGTGGTTGTGGTAGTAGTGTATAGTGTGGTGGTGGTAGTAGTGTATAGTCTGGTGTGGTTGTGGTAGTAGTGTATAGCCTGGTGTGGTTGTGGTAGTAGTGTATAGCCTGGTGTGGTTGTGGTAGTAGTGTATAGCCTGGTGTGGTTGTGGTAGTAGTGTATAGCCTGGTGTGGTTGTGGTAGTAGTGTATAGGTGTGTGGTGGTGGTAGGTGTGGTGGTGGTAGTAGTGTATAGTGTGTGGTGGTGGTATAGCCTGGTGTGGTTGTGGTAGTAGTGTATAGCCTGGTGTGGTTGTGGTAGTAGTGTATAGCCTGGTGTGGTTGTGGTAGTAGTGTATAGGTGTGGTTGTGGTAGTAGTGTATAATATGGTGTGGTTGTGGTAGTAGTGTATAATATGGTGTGGTTGTGGTAGTAGTAGTGTATAGCCTGGTGTGGTGTGGTTGTGGTAGTAGTGTATAGCTGGTGTGGTTGTGGTAGTAGTGTATAGCCTGGTGTGGTTGTGGTAGTAGTGTATAGCCTGGTAGTAGTGTATAGCCTGGTGTGGTTGTGGTAGTAGTGTATAGCCTGGTGTGGTTGTGTAGTAGTAGTGTATAGCCTGGTGTGGTTGTGGTAGTAGTGTATAGCCTGGTGTGGTTGTGGTAGTAGTGTATAATATGGTGTGGTTGTGGTAGTAGTGTATAATATGTTGTGGTTGTGGTAGTAGTGTATAATGGTGTGGTTGTGGTAGTAGTGTATAGCCTGGTGTGGTTGTGGTAGTAGTGTATAGCCTGGTGTGGTTGTGGTAGTGTATAGCCTGGTGTGGTTGTGGTAGTAGTGTATAGCCTGGTGTGGTGTGGTTGTATAATATGGTAGTAGTGTATAGCCTGGTGTGGTTGTGGTAGTAGTGTATAGCCTGGTGTGGTTGTGGTAGTAGTGTATAGCCTGGTGTGGTTGTGGTAGTAGTGTATAGCCTGGTGTGGTTGTGGTAGTAGTAGGTGTGGTTGTGGTAGTAGTGTATAGCCTGGTGTGGTTGTGGTAGTAGTGTATAGCCTGGTGTGGTTGTGGTAGTAGTGTATAGCCTGGTGTGGTTGTGGTAGTAGTGTATAGCCTGGTGTGGTTGTGGTAGTAGTGTATAATATGGTGCGGTTGTGGTAGTAGTGTATAGCCTGGTGTGGTTGTGGTAGTAGTGTATAGCCTGGTGTGGTTGTGGTAGTAGTATGTTGCTCACAGTTTCTTTACACTACTACCACAATCACACCAGACCAACATGGAGGCTGAGCTATACACTACTACCACAACCACACCAGACCACCATGGAGGCTGAGCTATACACTACTACCACAACCACACCAGACCACCATGGAGGCTGAGCTATACACTACTACCACAACCACACCAGACCACCATGGAAGCTGAGCTATACACTACTACCACAACCACACCAGACCACCATGGAGGCTGAGCTATACACTACTACCACAACCACACCAGACCACCATGGAGGCTGAGCTATACACTACTACATTTACATTTTACATTACATTTACATTTAAGTCATTTAGCAGACGCTCTTATCCAGAGCGACTTACAAATTGGTGCATTCACCTTATGACATCCAGTGGAACAGTCACTTTACAATAGTGCATCTAAATCTTAAAGGGGGGGGATGAGAGGGATTACTTATCCTATCCTAGGTATTCCTTAAAGAGGTGGGGTTTCAGGTGTCTCCGGAAGGTGGTGATTGACTCCGCTGTCCTGGCGTCGTGAGGGAGTTTGTTCCACCATTGGGGGGCCAGAGCAGCGAACAGTTTTGACTGGGCTGAGCGGGAGCTGTACTTCCTCAGTGGTAGGGAGGTGAGCAGGCCAGAGGTGGATGAACGCAGTGCCCTTGTTTGGGTGTAGGGCCTGATCAGAGCCTGGGAGGTACTGAAGTGCCGTTCCCCTCACAGCTCCGTAGGCAAGCACCATGGTCTTGTAGCGGATGCGAGCTTCAACTGGAAGCCAGTGGAGAGAACGGAGGAGCGGGGTGACGTGAGAGAACTTGGGAAGGTTGAACACCAGACGGGCTGCGGCGTTCTGGATGAGTTGAAGGGGTTTAATGGCACAGGCAGGGAGCCCAGCCAACAGCGAGTTGCAGTAATCCAGACGGGAGATGACAAGTGCCTGGATTAGGACCTGTGCCGCCTCCTGTGTGAGGCAGGGTCGTACTCTGCGGATGTTGTAGAGCATGAACCTACAGGAACGGGCCACCGCCTTGATGTTGGTTGAGAACGACAGGGTGTTGTCCAGGATCACGCCAAGGTTCTTAGCGCTTTGGGAGGAGGACACGATGGAGTTGTCAACCGTGAAGGCGAGATCATGGAACGGGCAGTCCTTCCCCGGGAGGAAGAGCAGCTCCGTCTTGCCGAGGTTCAGCTTGAGGTGGTGATCCGTCATCCACACTGATATGTCTGCCAGACATGCAGAGATGCGATTCGCCACCTGGTCATCAGAAGGGGGAAAGGAGAAGATTAATTGTGTGTCGTCTGCATAGCAATGATAGGAGAGACCATGTGAGGTTATGACAGAGCCAAGTGACTTGGTGTATAGCGAGAATAGGAGAGGGCCTAGAACAGAGCCCTGGGGGACACCAGTGGTGAGAGCGCGTGGTGAGGAGACAGATTCTCGCCACGCCACCTGGTAGGAGCGACCTGTCAGGTAGGACGCAATCCAAGCGTGGGCCGTGCCGGAGATGCCCAACTCGGAGAGGGTGGAGAGGAGGATCTGATGGTTCACAGTATCGAAGGCAGCCGATAGATCTAGAAGGATGAGAGCAGAGGAGAGAGAGTTAGCTTTAGCAGTGCGGAGCGCCTCCGTGATACAGAGGAGAGCAGTCTCAGTTGAATGACTAGTCTTGAAACCTGACTGATTTGGATCAAGAAGGTCATTCAGAGAGAGATAGCGGGAGAGCTGGCCAAGGACGGCACGTTCAAGAGATTTGGAGAGAAAAGAAAGAAGGGATACTGGTCTGTAATTGTTGACATCAGAGGGATCGAGTGTAGGTTTTTTCAGAAGGGGTGCAACTCTCGCTCTCTTGAAGACGGAAGGGACGTAGCCAGCGGTCAGGGATGAGTTGATGAGCGAGGTGAGGTAAGGGAGAAGGTCTCCGGAAATGGTCTGGAGAAGAGAGGAGGGGATAGGGTCAAGCAGGCAGGTTGTTGGGCGGCCGGCCGTCACAAGACGCGAGATTTCATCTGGAGAGAGAGCGGAGAAATAGGTCAGAGCACGGGGTAGGGCAGTGTGAGCAGAACCAGCGGTGTCGCTTGACTTAGCAAACGAGGATCGGATGTCGTCGACCTTCTTTTCAAAATGGTTGACGAAGTCATCTGCAGAGGGAGGAGGGGGGGGGGAGATTCAGGAGGGAGGAGAAGGTGGCAAAGAGCTTCCTAGGGTTAGAGGCAGATGCTTGGAATTTAGAGTGGTATAAAGTGGCTTTAGCAGCAGAGACAGAGGAGGAAAATGTAGAGAGGAGGGAGTGAAAGGATGCCAGGTCCGCAGGGAGGCGAGTTTTCCTCCATTTCCGCTCGGCTGCCCGGAGCCCTGTTCTGTGAGCTCGCAATGAGTCATCGAGCCACGGAGCGGGAGGGGAGGACCGAGCCGGCCTGGAGGATAGGGGACATAGAGAGTCAAAGGATGCAGAGAGGGAGGAGAGGAGGGTTGAGGAGGCAGAATCACGAGATAGGTTGGAGAAGGTTTGAGCAGAGGGAAGAGATGATAGGATGGAAGAGGAGAGAGTAGCGGGGAGAGAGAGCGAAGGTTGGGACGGCGCGATACCATCCGAGTAGGGGCAGTGTGGGAGGTGTTGGATGAGAGCGAGAGGGAAAAGGATACAAGGTAGTGGTCGGAGACTTGGAGGGGAGTTGCAATGAGGTTAGTGGAAGAACAGCATCTAGTAAAGATGAGGTCGAGCGTATTGCCTGCCTTGTGAGTAGGGGGGGAAGGTGAGAGGGTGAGGTCAAAAGAGGAGAGGAGTGGAAAGAAGGAGGCAGAGAGGAATGAGTCAAAGGTAGACGTGGGGAGGTTAAAGTCGCCCAGAACTGTGAGAGGTGAGCCGTCCTCAGGAAAGGACCTTATCAAGGCATCAAGCTCATTGATGAACTCTCCGAGGGAACCTGGAGGGCGATAAATGATAAGGATGTTAAGCTTGAAAGGGCTGGTAACTGTGACAGCATGGAATTCAAAGGAGGCGATAGACAGATGGGTAAGGGGAGAAAGAGAGAATGACCACTTGGGAGAGATGAGGATCCCGGCGCCACCACCCCGCTGACCAGAAGCTCTCGGGGTGTGCGAGAACACGTGGGCGGACGAAGAGAGAGCAGTAGGAGTAGCAGTGTTGTCTGTGGTGATCCATGTTTCCGTCAGTGCCAAGAAGTCAAGGGACTGGAGGGAGGCATAGGCTGAGATGAACTCTGCCTTGTTGGCCGCAGATCGGCAGTTCCAGAGGCTACCGGAGACCTGGAACTCCACGTGGGTCGTGCGCGCTGGGACCACCAGATTAGGGTGGCCGCGGCCACGCGGTGTGGAGCGTTTGTATGGTCTGTGCAGAGAGGAGAGAACAGGGATAGACAGACACATAGTTGACAGGCTACAGAAGAGGCTACGCTAATGCAAAGGAGATTGGAATGACAAGTGGACTACACGTCTCGAATGTTCCGAAAGTTAAGCTTACGTAGCAAGAATCTTATTGACTAAAATGATTAAAATGATACAGTACTACTGAAGTAGGCTAGCTGGCAGTGGGTGCGTTGTTGACACTACACTAATCAAGTCGTTCCGTTGAGTGTAATAGTTTCGACAGTGCTGCTATTCGGGGGCTAGCTGGCTAGCTAGCAGTGTTGTTTACGTTACGTTGCGTTAAAAGAACGACAATAGCTGGCTAGCTAACCTAGAAAATCGCTCTGGACTACACAATTATCTTTGATACAAAGACGGCTATGTAGCTAGCTATGTAGCTAGCTACGGTCAAACAAATCAAACCATTGTACTGTAATGAAATGAAATGAAAATGTGATACTACCTGTGAATGCGACCGGGTTGTGAGTCTAATCGGTAGACGTTGGCTAGCTGTTGGCTAGCTGTCGGCTAGCTGTTGGCTAGCTGTCGGCTAGCTGTTGGCTAGCTGTCGGCTAGCTGTTGGCTAGCTGTCGGCTAGCTGTTGGCTAGCTGTCGGCTAGCTAGCAGAGTCTCCTACGTTAAGGACGACAAATAGCTGGCTAGCTAACCTCGGTAAATTAAGATAATCACTCTAAGACTACACACTCTAAACTACACAATTATCTTGGATACGAAGACAGCAAAGACAGCTATGTAGCTAGCTAACACTACACTAATCAAGTCGTTCAGTTGAGTGTAATAGTTCTACAGTGCAGCTAATCGGTGGACGTTAGCTAGCTGGCTAGTGAAGACTACGTTAGGACGGCGAAATACGATAATTACGCAATTATCTTTGATACAAAGACGGCTATGTAGCTAGCTAAGAAGAAATTGCTAAGATTAGACAAAACAAACCGTTGTGCTATAATGAAATGTAATGAAATGTAATGAAAAAGTTATACTACCTGCGGAGCGAAATGCGGATGCGACCGCTCGCTCCAACCCGGAAGACCACAACCACACCAGACCACCATGGAGGCTGAGCTATACACTACTACCACAACCACACCAGACCACCATGGAGGCTGAGCTATACACTACTACCACAACCACACCAGACCACCATGGAGGCTGAGCTATACACTACTACCACAACCACACCAGACTACCATGGAGGCTGAGCTATACACTACTACCACAACCATGAAAACAAGTTTGCATATCAAAAGGCTTATTGAACCATTGAGACCCAGCAGGGATCATGTTGATGACATAATTCTGTAATTTCCTGGTTGAAGTCCAGATCTCTGACATCAGATGATTAAATGTCCTTTTCATGACAATTTCAAGAAGTCTGGGACAGACATATTTTGGTTGTTATTTGGGTCGGGAATTTGCCCACAACGAATGCAAATCAAATCAAACTTTGTCACATGCACTGAATACAAGTGTAGACTTTACCATGAAATGTTTACTTACAAGCCCTTAACCAACAGTGCAATTCAAGAAGATATAAATATTTACCAAGTAGACTAAAATAAAAAGTAATAATAAAAAGTAACACAATAAGAATAACAACAAGGCTATATAAAGGTGGCACCGGTACAGAGTCAGTATGCGGGGGTACAGGCTAGTTGAGGTAATCTGTACATGTAGGTGGAGGCGAAGAGACTATGCATAGGTAACAAACAAACAGCGAGCAGCAGCAGTGTACAAAAAGGAGGGGGGAGGGGGTAAATGTAAATTGTCCGGTGGCGATTTTAAGAATTGTTCAGCAGTCTTATGGTTTGGGGGTAGAAGCTGTTGAGGAGCCTTTTGGCCCAAGACTTGGCGTTCCGGTACCGCATGCCGTGCGGGAGCAGAGAAAAGTCTACCACCTAGAATATAGGTCCTGGATGGCAGCAAGCTTGGTCCCAGTGATGTACTGGAGCCGTTTGCACTACCCTCTGTAGCGCCTTACGGTCAGATGCCAAGCAGTTGACATACCAGGTGGTGATGCTCTCGTGATGCTCTCGATGGTGCAGCTGTAGAACCTTTTGAGGATCTGGGGACCCATGCAAAATCTTTTCAGTCTCCTGAGGGGGAACAGGTTTTGTCGTGCCCTCTTCACGACTGTCTTGGTATGTTTGGACCATGATAGTTCGTTAGTGATTTGGACACCAAGGAATTTGAAACGCTCCACTACAGCCCCATCAATGTTAAAGGGGGCCTGTTCGGCCCTCATTTTCCTGTAGTCCACGATTAGCTCCTTTTTTTTTGTCATATTGAGGGAGAGGTTGTTGTCCTGGCACCACACTGCCAGTTCTCTGACCTCCTCCCTCCCTGCAGTTTGCTATAAGGACAATTCCATGACACTTTTAGTCTTCAAGCAGACTAAAACTCTCTCAAAATGATGCTTACAAGTGGTTGGTAAATGCCTCTTTCATATTAAAAACTTACCACACAAAAGAGAGAGAAGGCCACTGGAATCTTCTCATATCCTTCCTACATTTGGTATGCTAATATATGCAAATCCATGCACAACCAGACACTGACCTCAACTTGCCAGACGAAAGCAGTAAATATCAAATTTTCCCAGCTTTTAACCATCTTCTGCCTTGCCACCTGCCAAAAAACACTCCAACATTTTTCTCATTAATATGCAAATGCAGGCAATCAGATTTGCGTGTTGGATTGAATTAATCTCTGCCACCCCTTCTGCTTGTACTGTAATCACAAATTACAGACAGGCATCTGACGGACGGCAAATGACCCAAATCTGGTCAGAGGGCCCATTACCTCAGGGGGGAAATCCCAATCATCACAAATAGTCAGACAGACATAGCAGCAGCATGGTAATTTGGTATGTACGCTTCCAATTCCAAAGGGATATTTTCATTTTCTCACTTCCATATCTCTTTCAAATCTCTCAGTCCTCATAGCATCTTCCAATACTATCCTACAGTGCATTCAGAAAGTATTCAGACCCCTAGACTTTTCCCAAATTTTGTTACGTCTTATTCTAAAAATAATTAAATAGTCCCCCCCCCTCAATCTACACACAATACAACATCATCAAAAAGCAGAAACAGGTTTTTAGAAATGTTAGTAAATGTATAAAAAATAGAAAACAGCAATATCACATTTAACTAAGTGTTCAGACTCTTTACTCAATACAGCGATTACAGCCTTGAGTCGTCTTGAGTATGATGCTACAAGCTTGGCATACATGTACTTGGCGAGTTTCTCCCATTCTTCTCTGCAGATCCTCTCAAGCTCTGTCAGGTTGGATGGGGAGTGTCGCTGCACATCTATTTCCAGGTCTCTCCAGATATGTTCAAGTCCGGGCTCTTGCTGGGCCACTCAAGGACATTCAGAGACTTGTCCCGAAGCCACTCCTGTGTTGTCTTGGCTGTCTGCTTGGGGACATATCTGGTCACTAGATCTGTTTCTACTCTAGCCATCATGTTAAGTTTGTTGTCATGCATGTACATGTTGTCATGTCATACACATACAGCATGCTAACAAACCTTGGAAGTGTTGTCCAAAGCACAAAAGGGATCCATCTGGTAACCAGAATACACATTAGACAGACAAACAGCAAATGTAGCAACTGCAAAAACAAACACAGTAACCATAGCAAGCATTTATATTTGCATTACATTTCCATTTTAGACATTTAGCAGAGCGACTTACAGTAAGTGCATTCCTCTTAAGATAACTAGGTGGGACTTATGGTTAGAATAAGTAAAGTCTTAGCGAAGGGAGCATGTGGTGAAATTAACAATTTCACAGATATTTCTATTTTTTTCCTATATTCAGAGGTCCCAATTCCACACAGCAGTACCAGTAGTCCCTTCTGTTGTCATGTTTATTGTAGTCATGCACCATAACGCCTCTACACATGGAGAGATGACGAGAAAATAATCTAGCAGAGGCCTCGTTGTCGTGACAAAGAGGGCCAGACAATGGTGTTCCAGCATTACTTCAATTCCCCTCTGACAGTGTTTTAATTTAATGAGGCACGCGCTGCGTGCTCTGTTGAGTCGCCGTCTCACTTTGTCTGGAGCAAGGTTCATCTGTGAAAACAAGGGCATGCAGGGAAAACATCAACAAGACAGAAGCAGGGCGACCTGGGACAGTCAAGTAGCCAGATCACTGAACTGAAGCACAGATTTCATATTGAGATCATGGTCTTGCATTATAACAAATTCAGCAAGACACACAATGGTCAGAGAAAATTGCTCAAATTGAAGTAGAGATAACAATAATGCTGTAGGTTATGGTGGGCTATTTTCAAAAGAAAAACCCCTGAGCGAGTTAGAGAGAGTGAACAAGGGAAGTGTTGGCCTTCCTGCTCCCTGTTAGAGCGTGACATTGTGAACAGACCCATCATAGTCACGGTGGTGACAGCCGAGCAGCAAAAAATCTCCCTTAAACACTGTGTACAAAGCCTCTGCTCTGCCACCAGCCTTGTCCCTCCGTCTGCCATCAGGGACCCCAGAGCCCAGGCAACAGTCGCCTGGCAACATCGTTAAGGCTCTAAACATATTTCCTAGCTCTACTTGTGGTAAGATATATTCTTTCAGCATAGAAACGTTATTTTATTAGCTGGTAGCGTGGCGGTTTCTGTCTCTGTGTGTCTATGTGCTGCTGCGGCCGCCCCCGGTGTGTTTGCTCTGGGAATAGGAAAGACGTTGAACTGCCGTAGAACAGGATATTAGATCATAATTAGCAGGGGTTCTGGGCCGGCACGCCGCGAGAAAACAGATGGTGCACAAATTCTATTAGCAGGGAAGAAATGGTCGAGCAGCTTTTAGAGTTGGCCGAGCCTGGCGACCTTCAAGCCAGAGGAGCTGGCCCGCTGCTCACACCCCCAAACCATCAGCACCATACCTTTACTGACCTCCCACTTTTCCACTTCCACTTCTGATTTGACGAGGCCTGCAGCACAAGCTTCAATTCAGGGTTTTCTCAGTTCAAAAACCTCCAGGTCACCGGACACAGTGCATTCACACAGTCTTCTCACATGGAGCTCAATGTGAAAGTCTATGAAACTGTCGTAAATCAGATTCACCCAGTCGGAAATTGAGATGTAGTAGAAGAGAAGCACCATCTTCAGAAGTTGAATGACATTTTAGGCCACTGGGAGGCTGGAGACTCACATTTCCTCCATCAACACATCTCACCCAAACTGTCCATGATGTTGCCCCTCAGTCATTGCATTAGCATAACTGTTATGATCACAGCTTTAATACTACTATAATGGTGTTATTACATAGTTATTACCACAAACGATCCATTTTGTTCATGTTTACACATTTGTCTTTGCCTCCCACACAAACTTACAGTACCTTGGGGATTATGATTATACAAATTAAGTTAAAGCTGCTTGGTACCCAGCAGAGCAGTTCAGCTTTAGTGCCAGACTCAAAGGGACAAAAGCAATGTAGCCACCTCAGGTTTGAAATAGCTACGCCCCAGTGACCAGCCGCGCAGCTACGCCCCAGTGACCAGCCGCGCAGCTACGCCCCAGTGACCAGCCGCGCAGCTACGCCCCAGTGACCAGCCGCGCAGCTACGCCCCAGTGACCAGTCGCGCAGCTACGCCCCAGTGACCAGTCGCGCAGCTACGCCCCAGTGACCAGTCGCGCAGCTACCCCCCCCCCCCCAGTGACCAGTCGCGTAGCTAACCCCCAGTGACCAGTCGCGTAGCTAACCCCCAGTGACCAGTCGCGCAGCTACCCCCTCCCCCAGTGACCAGTCGCGTAGCTAACCCCCAGTGACCAGTCGCGCAGCTACCCCCCCGAGTGACCAGTCGCGCAGCTAACCCCCCCGAGTGACCAGTCGCGCAGCTACCCCCAGTGACCAGTCGCGCAGCTACCCCCAGTGACCAGTCGCGCAGCTACCCCCAGTGACCAGTCGCGCAGCTACCCCCAGTGACCAGTCGCGCAGCTACCCCCAGTGACCAGTCGCGCAGCTACCCCCAGTGACCAGTCGCGCAGCTACCCCCAGTGACCAGTCGCGCAGCTACCCCCAGTGACCAGTCGCGCAGCTACCCCCAGTGACCAGTCGCGCAGCTACCCCCAGTGACCAGTCGCGCAGCTACCCCCAGTGACCAGTCGCGCAGCTACCCCCCAGTGACCAGTCGCGCAGCTACCCCCAGTGACCAGTCGCGCAGCTACCCCCAGTGACCAGTCGCGCAGCTACCCCCAGTGACCAGTCGCGCAGCTACCCCCAGTGACCAGTCGCGCAGCTACCCCCAGTGACCAGTCGCGCAGCTACCCCCAGTGACCAGTCGCGCAGCTACCCCCAGTGACCAGTCGCGCAGCTACCCCCAGTGACCAGTCGCGCAGCTACCCCCAGTGACCAGTCGCGCAGCTACGCCCCAGTGACCAGCCGCGCAGCTACGCCCCAGTGACCAGTCGCGCAGCTACGCCCCAGTGACCAGTCGCGCAGCTACCCCCCAGTGACCAGTCGCGTAGCTACCCCCACAGTGACCAGTCGCGTAGCTACCCCCACAGTGACCAGTCGCGTAGCTACCCCCACAGTGACCAGTCGCGTAGCTACCCCACAGTGACCAGTCGCGTAGCTACCCCCCCACAGTGACCAGTCGCGTAGCTACCCCCCACAGTGACCAGTCGCGTAGCTACCCCCCACAGTGACCAGTCGCTCAGCTACCCCCCAGCGACCAGTCGCTCAGCTACCCCCCCAGCGACCAGTCGCGCAGCTACCCCCCAGTGACCAGTCGCGCAGCTACCCCCAGTGACCAGTCGCGCAGCTACCCCCCAGTGACCAGTCGCGCAGCTACCCCCCCCCAGTGACCAGTCGCGCAGCTACCCCCCCAGTGACCAGTCGCGCAGCTACCCCCAGTGACCAGTCGCGCAGCTACCCCCCCCCCCCCAGTGACCAGTCGCGCAGCTACCCCCATGACCAGTCGCGCAGCTACCCCCATGACCAGTCGCGCAGCTACGCCCCAGTGACCAGTCGCGCAGCTACGCCCCAGTGACCAGTCGCGCAGCTACCCCCCTCCCCCAGTGACCAGTCGCGTAGCTAACCCCCAGTGACCAGTCGCGTAGCTAACCCCCAGTGACCAGTCGCGCAGCTACCCCTCCCCCAGTGACCAGTCGCGTAGCTAACCCCCAGTGACCAGTCGCGCAGCTACCCCCCGAGTGACCAGTCGCGCAGCTAACCCCCCCCGAGTGACCAGTCGCGCAGCTACCCCCAGTGACCAGTCGCGCAGCTACCCCCAGTGACCAGTCGCGCAGCTACCCCCAGTGACCAGTCGCGCAGCTACCCCCCCAGTGACCAGTCGCGCAGCTACCCCCCCAGTGACCAGTCGCGCAGCTACCCCCAGTGACCAGTCGCGCAGCTAGTGACCAGTCCCAGCTGTGACCAGTCGCGCAGCTACCCCCAGTGACCAGTCGCGCAGCTACCCCCAGTGACCAGTCGCGCAGCTACCCCCAGTGACCAGTCGCGCAGCTACCCCCCAGTGACCAGTCGCGCAGCTACCCCCAGTGACCAGTCGCGCAGCTACCCCCAGTGACCAGTCACGCAGCTACCCCCAGTGACCAGTCGCGCAGCTACCCCCAGTGACCAGTCGCGCAGCTACCCCCAGTGACCAGTCACGCAGCTACGCCCCAGTGACCAGTCGCGCAGCTACCCCCCAGTGACCAGTCACTCAGCTACGCCCCAGTGACCAGTCGCGCAGCTACCCCCCCCAGTGACCAGTCGCGCAGCTACCCCCACAGTGACCAGTCACGTAGCTACCCCCACAGTGACCAGTCGCTCAGCTACCCCCCACAGTGACCAGTCGCGCAGCTACCCCCCCCACAGTGACCAGTCGCTCAGCTACCCCCCCCCAGTGACCAGTCGCGCAGCTACCCCCACAGTGACCAGTCGCGCAGCTACCCCCAGTGACCAGTCGCGCAGCTACCCCCCAGTGACCAGTCGCGCAGCTACCCCCAGTGACCAGTCGCGCAGCTACCCCCCCCCAGTGACCAGTCGCGCAGCTACCCCCAGTGACCAGTCGCGCAGCTACCCCCAGTGACCAGTCGCGCAGCTACCCCCATGACCAGTCGCGCAGCTACCCCCATGACCAGTCGCGCAGCTACCCCCATGACCAGTCGCGCAGCTACCCCCATGACCAGTCGCGCAGCTACCCCCATGACCAGTCGCGCAGCTACCCCCATGACCAGTCGCGCAGCTACCCCATGACCAGTCGCACTCTACCCCCATGACCAGTTTGCCATCTGTCCTACCCCTCATGACCAGTCCTTCACTCTCTCTCAAACTGCCTGTCACTTCCCTCCCCCAATATTTTGCCATCTGTCCTTCACTCTCTCTCATTCAGTCTGTCCTTCACTCTCTCTCATTCTGCCTGTCCTTCACTCTCTCTCATTCTGCCTGTCCTTCACTCGCACTCATTCTGCCTGTCCTTCACTCGCACTCATTCTGCCTGTCCTTCACTCGCACTCATTCTGCCTGTCCTTCACTCGCACTCATTCTGCCTGTCCTTCACTCTCACTCATTCTGCCTGTCCTTCACTCTCACTCATTCTGCCTGTCCTTCACTCTCACTCATTCTGCCTGTCCTTCACTCTCTCTCATTCTGCCTGTCCTTCACTCTCTCTCCTTCCGTCTGTCCTTCACTCTCTCTCCTTCCGTCTGTCCTTCACTCTCTCTCCTTCCGTCTGTCCTTCACTCTCTCTCCTTCCGTCTGTCCTTCACTCTCTCTCCTTCCGTCTGTCCTTCACTCTCTCTCCTTCCGTCTGTCCTTCACTCTCTCTCTTCCGTCTGTCCTTCACTCTCTCTCCTTCCGTCTGTCCTTCACTCTCTCTCCTTCCGTCTGTCCTTCACTCTCTCTCCTTCCGTCTGTCCTTCACTCTCTCTCCTTCCGTCTGTCCTTCACTCTCCTTCCGTCTGTCCTTCCTCCTTCCGTCTGTCCTTCACTCTCTCTCCTTCCGTCTGTCCTTCACTCTCTCTCCTTCCGTCTGTCCTTCACTCTCTCTCCTTCCGTCTGTCCTTCACTCTCTCTCCTTCCGTCTGTCCTTCACTCTCTCTCCTTCCGTCTGTCCTTCACTCTCTCTCCTTCCGTCTGTCCTTCACTCTCTCTCCTTCCGTCTGTCCTTCACTCTCTCTCCTTCCGTCTGTCCTTCACTCTCTCTCCTTCCGTCTGTCCTTCACTCTCTCTCCTTCCGTCTGTCCTTCACTCTCTCTCCTTCCGTCTGTCCTTCACTCTCTCTCCTTCCGTCTGTCCTTCACTCTCTCTCCTTCCGTCTGTCCTTCACTCTCTCTCCTTCCGTCTGTCCTTCACTCTCTCTCCTTCCGTCTGTCCTTCACTCTCTCTCCTTCCGTCTGTCCTTCACTCTCTCTCCTTCCGTCTGTCCTTCACTCTCTCTCCTTCCGTCTGTCCTTCACTCTCTCTCCTTCCGTCTGTCCACTCTCTCTCCTTCCGTCTGTCCTTCACTCTCTCTCCTTCCGTCTGTCCTTCACTCTCTCTCCTTCCGTCTGTCCTTCACTCTCTCTCTTCCGTCTGTCCTTCACTCTCTCTCCTTCCGTCTGTCCTTCACTCTCTCTCCTTCCGTCTGTCCTTCACTCTCTCTCCTTCCGTCTGTCCTTCACTTTCTCTCCTTCCGTCTGTCCTTCACTCTCTCTCCTTCTGTCTGTCCTTCACCCTCTCTCATTCCGTCTGTCCTTCACTCTCTCTCATTCTGTCTGTCCTTCACTCTCTCTCATTCTGTCTGTCCATCTTTCAATCGTTTACAAAATGGTTCAGCTTTAATATCGTCCTCTTGCTTTTCATCACAACCTGAGCTCTCCATAGCAGAACAAACAGGGCTCGCTTAATCACGTTGTCCTTCTGTAAATATCATGGGCCCCGTCTCATCTTTATTTTATCACCATCCATATCACTAAAGAACCCAGAGTGGGCCAATATCGCTTTGGTTTCAGGGTCACTGGGCCCCAGTCATATATTACATATCACCACGTGATGCACTATCATAAAGAGAGAGGGTAGGGAGAGAGGGTGGGAGACCAAGAAAGAACACCTATGGCACAGCAAGAAGAATACAGAGACAAGTAACACAGCAGCAGGAAACACAAGCAAACAAGCAACGTACAAACGAGCAACATAACATCAGGATGTTAAATATATAAATCATGTGTAAGTGGAAACATATGCATACAAATGTTTATGAGAAGAAACACCCTTCAACTAAATGCAACACACAGCAATGAAGATCCTATTCCGGTTATTGACAGAAGCCTGTAACATAGCAGACCAATCAGAACTCATCTCTAGGCATGTCTACGCCCACTATTATCTCAACCAATCATGGCTAACGGGAAGGTTCCTGTCTGTCTATTTCCATGCCTAACCAACTTCTAATATATATTTTTGTATTTAGACTTTGCATACTAGGTTGTTGTTAGAGACAGGGGGGTGGACTATTGTGTTGTTTTCTATTGGGCACAGGGGAGGCTAGTGTGTTGTTTTCTATTGGGCACAGGGGAGGCTAGTGTGTTGTTTTCTATTGGGCACAGGGGAGGCTAGTGTGTTGTTTTCTATTGGGCACAGGGGAGGCTAGTGTGTTGTTTTCTATTGGGCACAGGGGAGGCTAGTGTGTTGTTTTCTATTGGGCACAGGGGAGGCTAGTGTGTTGTTTTCTATTGGGCACAGGGGAGGCTAGTGTGTTGTTTTCTATTGGGCACAGGGGAGGTTAGTGTGTTGTTTTCTATTGGGCACAGGGGAGGCTAGTGTGTTGTTTTCTATTGGGCACAGGGGAGGCTAGTGTGTTGTTTTCTATTGGGCACAGGGGAGGTTAGTGTGTTGTTTTCTATTGGGCACAGGGGAGGCTAGTGTGTTGTTTTCTATTGGGCACAGGGAGGCTAGTGTGTTGTTTTCTATTGGGCACAGGGGAGGCTAGTGTGTTGTTTTCTATTGGGCACAGGGGAGGCTAGTGTGTTGTTTTCTATTTGGCACAGGGGAGGTTAGTGTGTTGTTTTCTATTGGGCACAGGGGAGGCTAGTGTGTTGTTTTCTATTGGGCACAGGGGAGGCTAGTGTGTTGTTTTCTATTGGACACAGGGGAGGCTAGTGTGTAGTTTTCTATTGGGCACAGGGGAGGCTAGTGTGTTGTTTTCTATTGGGCACAGGGGAGGCTAGTGTGTTGTTTTCTATTGGGCACAGGGGAGGCTAGTGTGTTGTTTTCTATTGGGCACAGGGGAGGCTGGTGTGTTTTTTCCCCCAGGTTTAAGTTCACTCTGTTGCAGGTTTTACCATATAATATCTTCCATCCTAACAAATTTCCTCATCTGCTTTCATGCAACTCCCCTATGTCAAGGCGTTTTGGTACATCCCTTACGCACTACGCTTTTCTGCACGCTAACCTTTTCAATACCACAGGTCAATATAGTCTACCAGTCTGTCTATCCTGCCCTCTATCCACCATTCATAGTGACAATAGTGGTAGGTGGATCGTTTGTCCAGATCTGTAGTAGGCTAACTAGCAATCACACCACACATAAAAGCATTCAAACCTGCTCCAATATGAATCAACAAGAACAAATAGGAATAGCTCAGGCCTTGTGCATGAAAGAACACATTGGGCACAAACCTCAATTCCACGTTGGTTCAACGTACCATTGAAATTTCATGGAAACAACGTTGATTCAACCAGTGTGTGGCCAGTGGAAACAGTGAAGACACACAGCTCAAAATTGTCCCCTATTTATCTTGTTAAGGGACAATACAATCATCTAGGCTAGCCTACCCTACAACGCCATAATACAATGAATAACTGCATAATTGTTTTTGAGTCCAAAATTATACTTTAGGCTGCAGTGAAAATGACATTTGAATAATGGCGCCAAAGCCCTGTGATTTGAATGTAACCCTAACCCATTCCATTTGGATCACTTGTGGGTCTACTCTAGAGAGTTGATACAATCTCAAAAGGCACAGTAGCAGGCCAGTCTGGCTGTATTTTGACTTTTGATACTGAGATGCACTGTCTGTTACAGATCATCATTCTCCCGAGTCGTCCTATAATAATGTGGCCACATATGCTCCCGGCAGGCCATTATTCAGGAAACTTAACACGCGCACTGCCTCATCTCAAATCCATGTGGCTATTCCTTGCTGACCAAGAACCTAATGCTTTATAGCCTAGATATTTGTCATTTAACTTACTCAAATGTATTACTTTTAATATCTGGCATAAATACAACCAGTCCAATGTTTGCATCTGACATGCTCCTTCAAAATTCTTCTTTAGACATGCGCACGTTTGGCAAAATTCCAGCATCCTCTAAATGGCTTTTTACGTGAGTAAAGTACATGTCGGATAAAACATTTAATGACATCGGTAAACTCTTCAAATGTCGACAAAACACGCCTGATAAGGTGTGATCTTTTAGTGTCTAAAATGTATAATGCGAGAAATGGTGGGAAATGCTTTTATGCACAAATATTGATATAATAACTATCATATCGAAGTTAACTTAGAGTCACGCCTGGGGCGGCAGGGTAGCCTAGTGGTTAGAGCGTTGGACTAGTAACCGGAAGGTTGCAAGTTCAAACCCCCGAGCTGACAAGGTACAAATCTGTCGTTCTGCCCCTGAACAGGCAGTTAACCCACTGTTCCTAGGCTGTCATTGAAAATAAGAATTTGTTCTTAACTGACTTGCCTGGTTAAATATATATATTTTTTTTATATATGCATATATGTTGTGTGTGTCCTTTATCTATTTGCACATTTTCGTACTTGAACTGCTTTGTTGGGAAAGGGCTCAAGTGACAAATAACATTTGATTTGATAGTATGCAGTTAATTAGGTTACAGATGAAATAAGTTACGATGAACTTCCCAGGGTGGTGAAAGTGCACAGTGATGAGCTTGGTGCTCTTTTCAAATAAATATCCAGGGTCTTATTCTGGTGACATGATGATCGATGCTTGGCTGCCATTTGACAAATAAAAACAATCCTGCTCTTTTGTCCATAATGTCGTCATCATGTAGACTATACCCACACTGTATCTGTGAGCTGTTGGCTAGAGCACAGGTGTGAATACCTAGAGTTGAAATGTAGTTAGAGAAAGGCAGGTTGAGTTGTCCAGGATCAGAGTAGTATAGAAGGTGTCATATGCTGAGGCAGTGAAGAGTAGTAGAGGAGCAGGCGTCCAGGGCGAGGGATTCTAAGAGGCTCCTTGTGAATAAGCCAAGGCCAATAAGAGTTATTCATTTAGAAATTACAGCACTTTTTGTACATAGTCCCCCCATTTTAGGGGACCAAAAGAATTGCAAAAAATGCACTTATATGTGTATTAAAGCAGTCAAAAGTGTAGTATTTGGTCCCATATTCCGAGCACATCAAGCTTTGTTGGACGCATTTGCTGTTTGTTTTGGTTGTTTCAGATGATGTTGTTTGCAACAGAAATCTAAATTAACATGACAGTTCACATACTCAAGAAGTCATTTCTGACAACCAAAAAATGACTTTAAAATGCCTCTCCTGTAAAGTAGTAACATCAGACATCTGCCCCTGTTCAAGTGCTGTGTCATATCTTAAAAACAATACAAACACAAGTCAATACTTTCTTTTGAAGGAGTAATGTAACTTACTCCCAGACTGCTGCAATGAGGTTGTTTTCACTAAGGCAAAGTTGCAGTGAGACAAAAGTCCCATCATACGTCATCAGTTTATCTGTATTGGTCTCATTTCCCCTCTGGCCTTCCCTCCGTCATCTGGATAACTGTTCTCCCCATCTTTCCACAGCCAATTCCCCTGCTTCAGCCGCTTGGCTATGTGCCCTCACCATAATCAGGCATAATCTGATAAACATGTCAGTCTAATACTGTGCAGTAGGGGATTGTTGCACAAAACAGATGTTTGTTAAGACTTCCTGTGCACATACTACAGTACAAAACGTGGTGGGTCACACAGACAGACATGCACTAGCACACACATACAGACAGACACATACAGACAGAGAGAGACACAGAAGTGCTATGACTTGTCACACCATCCAACTTTTTTCAAGGTTGGTAACATATGTTTGTCGATCAGATATCCAAGCTAGATGGAGAGGAGTCATTGAAGAAAGGACAGCAAACTACAAGAGCATACATACCTGCTGTCTAAGAGAAGAATGATATCAGCCCAGAGCACCAGGCACACACCGGTCTGCCTGACAACCCGCCCGGAAGCCACCCGTGTTTCGGAGGACGCATGGCTTTCGACCTTCGTCTCTCCTGAGCCCGTAGCAATGAGACAAGATAGTAACTACCAATTGGATACCACGAAATTGGGGAGAAAAGGAGGTCAAATGTAAAATATATATATATATATTTTTAAGTGATAGCCCACACTTGTATTACATTGAAAACATATTGTTTTGAGCATCAAATTAGTATCTATTTTCAGTGTAATTCTTCCATGCATCAAACCGAATATACTTAAATATCTGGGTAGAGTTACAGGAGAGGATAAGTAATGTTTAGGTTGGGTACCAGATAAAGCTGATGACTAAGTTAATAGAACAGAGTGGGTAGTGTACTGTGCAGCTTTCACAGTAGTACTCATTAGCCAGAGCCACAGCGTAATGAGGATTATTTTTCACCTCATTGCACTCACACCTTTGTGCGGCGAATTCCTTCATTTCTTAATTCATTTTAAATCTAGTGATGATGCAGATCGTTGAAGCACCAACACATGCCCTCTGTGTTTTGCAGGCTGCGCAGGTACACGCATACCCAAACACTTACTGTGCATGCTGTATCGCACACACAGAAACACACATCCCTACCGGCACACCTTGATGGAATAGTTTCAGGGACATTGGATTCCAGATCAATTTGGCACAGTAACCAAGCCCAACCAAACAAGAGGAGAATACAGTACATCATGTTAGCACTAATGGAAAAGGGCAGAAGAGTCCTACCAGAAGAGAAGTGATCTGAGAGAGAAGAGAACAACATGATGAAGTGGGAGAAAGAGTGAAAAAGGGAATGCAAACCATCTGCAATGTAAAAGCGTTGTTTGTACGCTCACAAGACGTTCTATCCTGCTACACTTACACATCATTAATACATTATTTCTGCACTAAATCGAATGAATACCTTGTAAGTCATCAGAAAATGGTTATATATTTTGAGTTGAATAGGTTAATTGATTTATTTACATTTCTCTAAGAAAACACAATTATCAGATGTAAACCAGTGTTGATGGCAGGATTCTGTCCTTCAGACTGGTTATCAGTACTTTTGAGTGGGTTACTATGCAACTCCACGCTCTAATCCTCGGCGTTGAACTAAAGTTCACAGAAAGAGTCAAAGTGGGAGCAATCATCCCAGTACAGCAAAGAGATACCTCCTGTCTCTACCCCTCTACATAGAACCTCCCAAACACTAGAGAGTCCTCAGAGAGAGAGAGAGAGAGAGAGAGCGAAAGCAGAGGAGAAAAGAACAAAGCTTTACAAATCAAGATAATTCTCAAGTGCTGAGGGATTCGGGAGATTTTAAAAAATATATGTAAAAAAGTGAGGGGGGGGAGAAAATCCTTTGCATTTTAATGAACATTTTGAATGGAATGTAAATAAAGGAAAGAATACAGAATTACACTTCCACGTTACAAAAAAGCAACACAACAACCTCAGCGTTGAGTTTTGATGGAATTTTTTAACAAGGCTGACTGGGCGATTGTCACACTGATGGTGTGAAGCAGTCACACACTCACCTCAGCCAGAGTGATGAGAAGGCATTATGACTTGGGCTTAAGTCCAGGAGGAAAGCAATGGGTCCCTTGAAGAATAGACAATGTTTTCATAAGCCAATCTAGGACTATATGATTGGTTGAACACTTAGATGTGTCTGGAGCAATTCTAATTGGCTGGTCAAGGACCCTCTGATGGTGCTATTGACCATTTTACTGACATGTCTTATTCATATTTCTAAAAAGCTGCTTAGATGAAAACATCTATCCACAGACAAGTAGACAGAGAAACAGAGGGAGATGGGGAGGTAGAGAGATGGAGGTAGAGATATAGGTGACAGAGACATATCGAGTAAGGGTAATCATGGGGCAATAGCTCAAGCGGACATGACAAACACGTTCCAGTGTGACCTTTCAGGTGTGTGTTGAAAGGACAGGTGACTAGATAACTCTGGAGAAGGCTGAGCCTCTGAATGGTTGAGTGACCTCATACATCACCCTGGGACTCTGTTGGTCTCACAGTGAAATGAGGGATTTTGTCCCCCCTGCTCGTACAAAGACATGCACACATGTGTGCGGAAATACACACACGCATACATGTGCATACACACACACACACCCACATGATATGAACACACACACACACCTCAGCTTGAGAAGGACACGCTACCGTGGGTTACTGTCTGTTACCATGACACTGCCTGTCTGGAGTCCATCCAGCCTCTCTTACACAACCACACTATCAATCAGGGAGCCTTCCCGACACACTTCAACTAGAGCCAGTAATACACACACACACACACACACACACACACACACACACACACACACACACACACACACACACACACACACACACACACACACACACACACACACACACACACACACACACACACACACACACACACACAATATTTTACATTTCTCCCCCTTTTATTCTGTACCAGACAGCATGTATTGTACTGTAAGTGCACCAGTTATCTGACAAGAATCTGGAGATGTGACAGAACATCCTGAAACTTTTAGTATCTCAAGGAAACTTGCTGATTAGCAGAATAATTATCCTATTAGCAAAGTGACTGAACAAGTTATAAAATACATGAGTCATTTAGAAGAGTTCCATCTGATACCTTGTCCAAAAAGCAATGAAAAATCATAATAATTAGACTAATCAGCACTAATCCGAAATGACAACGGCAGAACCTGAGACCTAACAAACAGTGAAGAGAGAGAGGGAGACAAGACAATGAGAAATAGAAGATGAAAAAGGAAGCAAGGAATGAAGAAAAGTGAGAGAGGAAAGGATGACAGAACACTGAAAAGATGAGAAGGATGAAATGATGGGTAAAATGGAGGACATTTAAAAGGAGAAGTGAATGAGCATAGGAAAGATAATACAGAATGTTCTGTGTCCTGTCCTGTTGGAAGGAAGACAGGAAGTGTCCAGTGATGGTACATGGTGTGAGAGGGAAGAATAGAGCTAGTCTGCTCACCAGAGCAAACACACATGCTCAGAATAACATGAACAACAGGTGATAATGTTGGCTCTACTGGACTGTGATTAATCAAGGACAGTAATCTACTAATTACAGCCTCCAATCAATTACCTCCACACTCATTACCCAGTCAACACCTCTCTATACCCTCCACAGCATTAACCAGTCAACACCTCTCTATACCCTCCACAGCATTAACCAGTCAACACCTCTCTATACCCTCCACAGCATTAACCAGTCAACACCTCTCTATACCCTCTACAGCATTAACCAGTCAACACCTCTCTATACCCTCCACAGCATTAACCAGTCAACACCTCTCTATACCCTCCACAGCATTAACCAGTCAACACAACACCTCTCTATACCCTCCACAGCATTAACCAGTCAACACCTCTCTATACCCTCCACAGCATTAACCAGTCAACACAACACCTCTCTATACCCTCCACAGCATTAACCAGTCAACACCTCTCTATACCCTCCACAGCATTAACCAGTCAACACAACACGTCTCTATACCCTCCATAGTATTAACCAGTCAACACAACACCTCTCTATACCCTCCACAGCATTAACCAGTCAACAACGTCTCTATACCCTCCACAGCATTAAACAGTCAACACAACACCTCTCTATACCCTCCACAGCATTAACCAGTCAACACAACACCTCTCTATACCCTCCACAGCATTAACCAGTCAACAAGTCTCTATACCCTCCACAGCATTAACCAGTCAACACAACACCTTTCTATACCCTCCACAGCATTAACCAGTCAACACAACACCTCTCTATACCCTCCACAGCATTAACCAGTCAACACAACACCTCTCTATACCCTCCACAGCATTAACCAGTCAACACGACTCTATACCCTCCACAGCATTAACCATTCAACACAACAAGTCTCTATACCCTCCACAGCATTAACCAGTCAACAGCTCTCTATACCCTCCACAGCATTAACCAGTCAACAGCTATCTATACCCTCCACAGCATTAACCAGTCAACACCTCTCTATACCCTCCACAGCATTAACCAGTCAACACCTCTCTATACCCGCAACAGCATTAACCAGTCAACAGCTATCTATACCCTCCACAGCATTAACCAGTCAACACCTCTCTATACCCTCCACAGCATTAACCAGTCAACACCTCTCTATACCCGCAACAGCATTAACCAGTCAACAGCTATCTATACCCTCCACAGCATTAACCAGTCAACACGACTCTATACCCTCCACAGCATTAACCAGTCAACACAACACGTCTCTATACCCTCCACAGTATTAACCAGTCAACACGACACCTCTCTATACCCTCCACAGCATTAACCAGTCAACACCTCTCTATACCCTCCACAGTATTAACCAGTCAACACAACACCTCTCTATACCCTCCACAGCATTAACCAGTGAACACGTCTCTATACCCTCCACAGTATTAACCAGTCAACACCTCTCTATACCCTCCACAGCATTAACCAGTCAACAAGTCTCTATACCCTCCACAGCATTAACCAGTCAACACAACACCTTTCTATACCCTCCACAGCATTAACCAGTCAACACGACTCTATACCCTCCACAGCATTAACCAGTCAACACAACACGTCTCTATACCCTCCACAGCATTAACCAGTCAACACAACACGTCTCTACACCCTCCACAGCATTAACCAGTCAACAGCTCTCTATACCCTCCACAGCATTAACCAGTCAACACCTCTCTATACCCTCCACAGCATTAACCAGTCAACGTCTCTATACCCTCCACAGCAGTAACCAGTCAACACCTCTCTATACCCTCCACAGCATTAACCAGTCAACACAACACATCTCTATATCCTCCGCATCATTAACCAGTCAACACCTCTCTATACCCTCCACAGCATTAACCAGTCAACACCTCTCTATACCCTCCACAGCATTAACCAGTCAACACAACACATCTCTATACCCTCCACAGCATTAACCAGTCAACACAACACATCTCTATACCCTCCACAGCATTAACCAGTCAACACAACACCTCTATATACCCTCCACAGCATTAACCAGTCAACAGCTCTCTATACCCTCCACAGCATTAACCAGTCAACACCTCTCTATACCCTCCACAGCATTGACCAGTCAACACCTCTCTATACCCTCCACAGCATTAAACAGTCAACACGTCTCTATACCCTCCACAGCAGTAACCAGTCAACACAACACCTTTCTATACCCTCCACAGCATTAACCAGTCAACACAACACGTCTCTATACCCTCCACAGTATTAACCAGTCAACACAACACCTCTCTATACCCTCCACAGCATTAACCAGTCAACATGTCTCTATACCTTCCACAGTATTAACCAGTCAACACCTCTCTATACCCTCCACAGCATTAACCAGTCAACACAACACCTCTCTATACCCTCCACAGCATTAACCAGTCAACAGCTCTCTATACCCTCCACAGCATTAACCAGTTAACAGCTCTCTATACCCTCCACAGCATTAACCAGTCAACACCTCTCTATACCCTCCACAGCATTAACCAGTCAACACCTCTCTAAACCCTCCACAGCATTAACCAGTCAACAGCTCTCTATACCCTCCACATCATTAACCAGTCAACACCTCTCTATACCCTCCACAGTATTAACCAGTCAACACAACACCTCTCTATACCCTCCACAGCATTAACCAGTGAACACGTCTCTATACCCTCCACAGTATTAACCAGTCAACACCTCTCTATACCCTCCACAGCATTAACCAGTCAACAAGTCTCTATACCCTCCACAGCATTAACCAGTCAACACAACACATCTCTATATCCTCCGCATCATTAACCAGTCAACACCTCTCTATACCCTCCACAGCATTAACCAGTCAACACCTCTCTATACCCTCCACAGCATTAACCAGTCAACACAACACATCTCTATACCCTCCACAGCATTAACCAGTCAACACAACACATCTCTATACCCTCCACAGCATTAACCAGTCAACACAACACCTCTATATACCCTCCACAGCATTAACCAGTCAACAGCTCTCTATACCCTCCACAGCATTAACCAGTCAACACCTCTCTATACCCTCCACAGCATTGACCAGTCAACACCTCTCTATACCCTCCACAGCATTAAACAGTCAACACGTCTCTATACCCTCCACAGCAGTAACCAGTCAACACAACACCTTTCTATACCCTCCACAGCATTAACCAGTCAACACAACACGTCTCTATACCCTCCACAGTATTAACCAGTCAACACAACACCTCTCTATACCCTCCACAGCATTAACCAGTCAACATGTCTCTATACCTTCCACAGTATTAACCAGTCAACACCTCTCTATACCCTCCACAGCATTAACCAGTCAACACAACACCTCTCTATACCCTCCACAGCATTAACCAGTCAACAGCTCTCTATACCCTCCAAAGCATTAACCAGTTAACAGCTCTCTATACCCTCCACAGCATTAACCAGTCAACACCTCTCTATACCCTCCACAGCATTAACCAGTCAACACCTCTCTATACCCTCCACAGCATTAACCAGTCAACAGCTCTCTATACCCTCCACATCATTAACCAGTCAACACCTCTCTATACCCTCCACATCATTAACCAGTCAACATCTCTCTATACCCTCCACAGCATTAACCAGTCAACACCTCTCTATACCCTCCACAGCAGTAACCAGTCAACACAACACCTTTCTATACCCTCCACAGCATTAACCAGTCAACACAACACCTCTCTGTACCCTCCACAGCATTAACCAGTCAACAGCTCTCTATACCCTCCACAGCATTAACTAGTCAACACGTCTCTATACCCTCCACAGCAGTAACCAGTCAACAGCTCTCTATACCCTCCACAGCATTAACCAGTCAACACAACACATCTCTATATCCTCCGCATCATTAACCAGTCAACACCTCTCTATACCCTCCGCAGCATTAACCAGTCAACACGTCTCTATACCCTCCACAGCATTAACCAGTCAACACCTCTCTATACCCTCCACAGCATTAACCAGTCAACACAACATGTCTCTATGCCCTCCACAGCATTAACCAGTCAACACAACACTTCTCTATACCCTCCACAGCAGTAACCAGTCAACACGTCTCTATACCCTCCACAGTATTAACCAGTCAACACGTCTCTATAACCTCCACAATATTAACCAGTCAACACAACACGACTCTATACCCTCCACTGCATTAACCAGTCAACACAACACGTCTCTATACCCTCCACAGTAGTAACCAGTTAACACAACACGTCTCTACTCTCCACAGTATTAACCAGTCAACACAACACCTCTCTATACCCTCCACAGCATTGGCCAGTCAACACAACACGTCTCTATACCCTCAACACTATTAACCAGTCAACACAACACCTCTCTATACCCTCCACAGCATTAACCAGTCAACACCTCTCTATACCCTCCACAGCATTGACCAGTCAACACCTCTCTATACCCTCCACAGCATTAAACAGTCAACACGTCTCTATACCCTCCACAGCAGTAACCAGTCAACACAACACCTTTCTATACCCTCCACAGCATTAACCAGTCAACACAACACGTCTCTATACCCTCCACAGTATTAACCAGTCAACACAACACCTCTCTATACCCTCCACAGCATTAACCAGTCAACATGTCTCTATACCTTCCACAGTATTAACCAGTCAACACCTCTCTATACCCTCCACAGCATTAACCAGTCAACACAACACCTCTCTATACCCTCCACAGCATTAACCAGTCAACAGCTCTCTATACCCTCCAAAGCATTAACCAGTTAACAGCTCTCTATACCCTCCACAGCATTAACCAGTCAACACCTCTCTATACCCTCCACAGCATTAACCAGTCAACACCTCTCTATACCCTCCACAGCATTAACCAGTCAACAGCTCTCTATACCCTCCACATCATTAACCAGTCAACACCTCTCTATACCCTCCACATCATTAACCAGTCAACACCTCTCTATACCCTCCACAGCATTAACCAGTCAACACCTCTCTATACCCTCCACAGCAGTAACCAGTCAACACAACACCTTTCTATACCCTCCACAGCATTAACTAGTCAACACGTCTCTATACCCTCCACAGCAGTAACCAGTCAACAGCTCTCTATACCCTCCACAGCATTAACCAGTCAACACAACACATCTCTATATCCTCCGCATCATTAACCAGTCAACACCTCTCTATACCCTCCGCAGCATTAACCAGTCAACACGTCTCTATACCCTCCACAGCATTAACCAGTCAACACCTCTCTATACCCTCCACAGCATTAACCAGTCAACACAACATGTCTCTATGCCCTCCACAGCATTAACCAGTCAACACAACACTTCTCTATACCCTCCACAGCAGTAACCAGTCAACACGTCTCTATACCCTCCACAGTATTAACCAGTCAACACGTCTCTATAACCTCCACAATATTAACCAGTCAACACAACACGACTCTATACCCTCCACTGCATTAACCAGTCAACACAACACGTCTCTATACCCTCCACAGTAGTAACCAGTTAACACAACACGTCTCTACTCTCCACAGTATTAACCAGTCAACACAACACCTCTCTATACCCTCCACAGCATTGGCCAGTCAACACAACACGTCTCTATACCCTCAACACTATTAACCAGTCAACACAACACCTCTCTATACCCTCCACAGCATTAACCAGTCAACACCTCTCTATACCCTCCACAGCATTAACCAGTCAACACAACACCTCTCTATACCCTCCACAGCATTAACCAGTCAACACAACACGTCTCTATACCCTCCACAGTATTAACCAGTCAACACGTCTCTATAACCTCCACAATATTAACCAGTCAACACAACACGTCTCTATACCCTCCACTGCATTAACCAGTCAACACAACACGTCTCTATACCCTCCACAGTATTAACCAGTCAACACCTCTCTATACCCTCCACAGCATTAACCAGTCAACACCTCTCTATACCCTCCACAGCATTAACCAGTCAACACCTCTCTATACCCTCCACAGTATTAACCAGTCAACACAACACGTCTCTATACCCTCCACAGTATTAACCAGTCAACACCTCTCTATACCCTCCACAGCATTAACCAGTCAACACCTCTCTATACCCTCCACAGTATTAACCAGTCAACACAACACCTCTCTATACCCTCCACAGCATTGGCCAGTCAACACAACACGTCTCTATACCCTCAACACTATTAACCAGTCAACACAACACCTCTCTATACCCTCCACAGCATTAACCAGTCAACACCTCTCTATACCCTCCACAGCATTAACCAGTCAACACAACACCTCTCTATACCCTCCACAGCATTAACCAGTCAACACCTCTCTATACCCTCCACAGCATTAACCAGTCAACACAACACGTCTCTATACCCTCCACAGTATTAACCAGTCAACACGTCTCTATAACCTCCACAATATTAACCAGTCAACACAACACGTCTCTATACCCTCCACTGCATTAACCAGTCAACACAACACGTCTCTATACCCTCCACTGCATTAACCAGTCAACACAACACGTCTCTATACCCTCCACAGTATTAACCAGTCAACACAACACGTCTCTATACCCTCCACAGTATTAACCAGTCAACACAACACGTCTCTATACCCTCCACAGTATTAACCAGTCAACACAACACCTCTCTATACCCTCCACAGCATTGGCCAGTCAACACAACACGTCTCTATACCCTCAACACTATTAACCAGTCAACACAACACCTCTCTATACCCTCCACAGCATTAACCAGTCAACACCTCTCTATACCCTCCACAGCATTAACCAGTCAACACAACACCTCTCTATACCCTCCACAGCATTAACCAGTCAACACAACACGTCTCTATACCCTCCACAGTATTAACCAGTCAACACGTCTCTATAACCTCCACAATATTAACCAGTCAACACAACACGTC